>NW_007577803.1:868956-928026 GCF_000690725.1 Stegastes partitus | reverse complement strand
TATTTAAATTTTAAGCTTAAACAGTTTTTTTTCTCCTCCTGACATAACCACTCTGACTTGCACATGATGTGTTCAAGGTCTGTCTAAATCCAATTTTGTTTTTCCTTTTCTTTCTTTTTATACAATATCTGGCTAATTAAAAGTGTAATCATGAGTTCACCGTTTGGTTTGCGACTCCCACGGAGGTTTGTTAACTATCAGATTGATTGTTATGCTTTTTTTGAATTTAAAAAAAGAAATAAAAAATATTCACATTTCCCTCAGGATGAATGCCGATCGCTTCACTTTTCATCATCAGATCCAAACACTGATTTATTTTGGTGCGCGGCTCAACAGAAGAGAAAAACGTTTGGTGTATTCGGATGCTAATATGTTAACAAAAACTAAACACGTCTGTCTGTTGGAGCAGTAATATCGGTTTCGGCTTTAAGGTGGCGTCGCTCCGCCGTTATCTCGTGTTAGCAGCTCTTGTTAGCGTGTTTTTTTCCTGTCGTCTCACACTTTAATGTCTGAGGGGATGATTATCTCATAATCTGTCCACGGTTTATTTTTATGTGTGTAATTACTCAGATCTCACAGCTTGTTGTTTTTAAAGCTTCCGGATATTGTGCGCATCTTGCTTTTTATATTTTAAAATAATCCAAGTGACACGTCGTCGTCTTTCATCAAGGTGCAGAGGACACTGGAGGATTCTTCTTGTGGTTTTGACCTCTACTCGGTTTGATCATATCTGCTGTTTTATTTCACTGAATTGACAGTATGTGTCTCTAAAATCCCTGGAAACAACGTGCAGCTGATGTAGATCATGTAAGAATGGACTTTACCGCACTAGAGCGCATGTTGGTGACAGACGGCTGTTTGAAGCTGACTTCTTCTTCTTTTTGTGACACTTCCTACCATGTTTGATGAATTCTTCGGCTCAGACCTCCACGTGCAGATCGCATATGTGTGATGTCGAGAAGCCTCTTCATCTCTCCTGGCTTGACATTCCTGTCCCACTAATCACAGTGTTGACTGTCCTCCTCGTAGAAGTCGATTGCAGCCCCGTTGCCTCATTCACTTTCATCTCCGCCCAGAGGAACAATGACCTCAAACTCGTAATGAAATTATGGTAATGATGCTATCTCAGATTAGGTCTGCTCTGTTGTGTGGCGTTGCGCTCTCCATCTCTGATCTCCACCCCTTCACACTGCAGAGCTAATTTGCGGCTGTATGTATATCTATAGCGGGCCTACAGTGTGCTGTGTGGGTTCGGGCGGGTCGTGCTGTATTCTCTTTTAAGCGATTCAGTCCACCGCGGTTGATATATTATTGAGTGACATTTTATCTCTGCAATCTCGTTGATCTTAATGAGATTTCTGTCCTTCATGTGTGTCAGTGTCAGCGTGTGACGGCGGCGCGTGAGATTAAGTGGAGAAAGAACCCCCATCAAACAATTTGGTTCTGACGGTGAACGCTCTCGACCCGGAGGAGGCCGGACCTCTGATGACCTTGGACCGCCGGCTGGACTGAGGAGGCAGGACCGTCTCTCTAAAACCTTGTTAATGTTGACTACACAAGTCATTAAGCTAGAAAACATTCTCTTTTTTTTTTCTTTCTCAGAAGCGTGCAGTAAAATGATCATTAGGATCACTATAATTAATAGCCACGGTACTTATAGATTTATAGACTGACTTAATGAGATGCTTTAAAGGTCCGGTGTGTGAGGATTAGAGGGATCTGTTAGCAGGAACGGAACATGATTATGTTTTCATGAATGAGCAATCACCTGAAAGTAGGAACTGTTGTGTTTCCGTCACTCTTTGTCTCTTTAGAGGAAGCAGCTTCTCGGCTGGCTCGAGGTGGCCTTTAGCAGCCGCCGTGTTTCCTCCTACACACTTGGAAGGAGAGAGACTAAAAAAAAACCCTTAAAACACTGTAAAGCACACAGCATCTGCTCTTAATAGCATGAGAAGAGTAAATACAAACACAAAACTCCGTCTAAGGACTGTTTTTTTCCAACATGCATGCAGCAAGTCAAGTGAAAACTTTAATAGACAATCGATTTCACGCCTCAGTGTTCGTACAATTACATAAAAACCATGCAAAAGTTATGGGATTTGAAAGTTGTGTTCTGGAAAAAAAAACTAGAATTTCCGAAGGGTTTTGGTAAATTAATGCGAAACATAAATATTTTATCACAGTTTTAAATTATGATCTGTGAATATTTTAGATCATCTAATGCAGAAAGCGAGTCCACGTCAGGGCTTTGAAAAGATGTGGATTGTGCAGAAACAGTTTCAGCATTTGGGAAGTCAGTTCTGTGGATTCATCATGTCGGTACCGTGACTCATCTAACCTGGGCTCCGGTCCATTCACTGAAATACTGCTCCACTCACGTCCACGAAACCAGTTGAGATGAATTCACCCCAGTGACACGGTGCATTAGCATCGCAGCAGCCATCAGGTTGTCCTAACCTGTGGCTATAAAGGGGTGCACATGGTCCGACACGACATAATAACTCCCAGACAGCTTCAACCGCACCGCAGCACCAGCAGCAGCCCCGGGTTGTTGATGCAGAGCTCACTGGGTCTGTAGATTCATGCTTCTGACGCCTACTTCTGACCCGACCATCTGTGCGCCTCGGCACAGATCAACACTCATCGGCCCGGGCTGCATTTTTCCAGTCTTCAGCTGTCCGGTTCTGGTGCGCCTGGTTCCCACTTCAGGCTCAGATTTCTGCTCTCGGCTGACAGGAGTGGAACCTGGAACAGCCCATCCTCCTCCAGGCTCAGCATGCCGGGCATTCGGAGACGCTTTTCAGCACACAGAGTGGCTTCAGCAGCCTTTATGTCAGCTTCAGCTATCTCTGTTTTCTTCTGACCTGCAGCTCGCTTGTTTTTGCAGCGTTCTGAATGAACTCTGCAGACTGTTCCCAGGAGATCTCCAGTAGTATAAGCCCCATTTCATACCATGGTCAAAGTCAATGAGGTCGTTTTTCCCCCTCGTTCTGATGTTTAATGAATCAGCATGGTGTGCGTCGCCCCGGTTGTCTGAGGCAGGTGTACCGGTGTTCCCAATAAAACATCTGAGCATGTACAACAATGTGTTCCTATAAATTATTCAGGTTTTCATCACAGAGGACCGTGTTTCACGCGTTTCATCAGACAAAACTCTCCAAACATGTGTAACGTGTATGTAGCTGCATTAAGGCTCTTGTTCCTTGACCACAAATGCAGCAGATCTGTTTAGGAGCAGCAGCACGCAAGCTTAAGATCACAGCAACGGCCACATGGCGCACATCAAAGCCTTCTGTAAGCCTTCAAATCGTATTAACGCAGCAATAATTTCCAAATTGACCACCAGCACACCCGTTACAAGGCACGAGTTTAGCAACTGAGATCAGAATAACGTACATAAGAAAACAAAAAAAGAGAGGCTGACTTGCTCTCTCTTGAAATAAGTTGACAGATTTTAAATAGCAGTCACCGTCTGTAGCGCTGTGCTTTAAGATGCTTAACTCGAGTCGTCGCCACTTTCTCTAAAGTCACGGGAAAGTGATGGAAGTCCGTCGGCCGAACTGTGCACCCTGAAGTTTGAGCGTTTTACTCGCGCCGCCCTGTTTAGATGAATCATGCATTAATGCCTCAAACGCAGCTCGAGACAAATGAACACGAGTGGCCACTGTACTAAGCCTGCACTTTGGTCTTGCCTCTGGTTGCATCAGAAACGACAGAGTGGGGAGTGCAGGGGAGCAGCCAGGATCTCCACGTTTCACAGAACAGGTTATTGTGTTTGTAGAGCTCGCCGCCGCGTTTGATGGAACATTTGCTTTTGGTACAGCAGGTGTTCCGAGATGAAATTTTTTGATATAGATCTGTATTATCAAAATGGGCTCTTATCTGTGCCGCCGAGGATCTGGGCTTTCTGTGGAGGCTGTTTTCTGTTTTCTGAAGACGACGGGGGTCTGCGTTGTTCTTCAAAAGCAAAAATCTAATTTCACAAAGGAAAGTATAATGTATATAGACACAGAACAGCATGCGGGGGAAACCTAAAGTTGTTTTTTTTTTCCTTTTAATGACGGAGGGGAAGCAGCAGGGAAGAATAATGGGGAGAAACATGTTAATCATGTTTTATATTCTAAAAAAAACAAGAAAAAATCAACGTCGTGGATCACTGCTGATGACATGAGAGGAAACCGATAGCAGCGGCGGAGCCAGGTTCTAGTTTTTCCAAATGTTTTTACACTGCACCGCGCATCACGCTTTCACCTACCGATGGTGTTGCATCAGTGCAGCTATTTCAAGAAGGTGGCGAGTCGAGTCACAGGAGCAGAGAAAACAGCTTTGCTTAGCGACTCGAGAACCAGTCTTGAGGAGGTTTGGAGATAATAAAAGCTAATAAAAAGAAGAAAATAAAATCAGAATACGTGGCTTTGGGCGATGTGAAGCTTTACTTTCTACTTTAGCACATGCGTGGCCCGTTGCAGCGCTGGAGCTTGTTGATGCTTTTTGTTTTTCTTCTCTGCTCTTTGTCTGACCTCTCAGTTCAGCCGCCGTCTTTGTCTTTATCTCTCCATTGTGTGCAGGAAAGTTTCCAAGGCCGTGCGCATCGAAACTTTGATGTCCAGTCACACACAATGACTCCTGTTCCTCGGTTTCGGTCACGGATTACAGTAGAAAGTGTGCACAATCCCATTTGTTGCAGCAAATACCCCCCAATCTCTGTTGGGCTCTCCGGCTGTGCAGCATCCATCACCCATCACTGTCAGCCCAAGCCTCTCTAGCCCATCTGTCCATCCCTGTGACTCTTCCACAGTGTGCTATTTAACTCCAGGCAGCAGTTCTTTATTGCCTCCACAGCCAAATCTCCTCAGCAGCGTGTTGCGGCTCACACGGCTCAAGTGTAGACAGTGAAAATGTAATGCTGTCCATTACGCTGCCAGCGGTGTCTGCTCTCGAGCTGCAGCTATCTCATATCAACATCTACAGCGACCGTGTAAGACGCTTGGCATCTAGCGCCCGTGTGTTGTTACCACAAAACAGCTCGGAAGACGGAACCGGCGTCCTCGTATACATCCTCTTATGCGTCACTTTGCCAGGACCGAAAGCCTGTTTGCATTTTTGGGAGTTTAAAGCTGTAATTTCTTATGGAAGTCACACACAAAAGTAAATGTGTGTTGTTTTGTGCTCTCACTTGTGTTTAACTTTTAATCCTCAGGCAAGGTAAAGACGAGGATGTTCCACGTTACAACTCTGTGGCCTCCTTTTCTACATGACTTTCGACGCCCCTCGCAGTTCCTCACATGGCAGTAATCTTAAACATCGTATTATATGTGGTTATTAATTTATATCCGTATCAGTATCTGAGTGCTCGGCGTCGTAGGAAGTATAGACAGGGAACAGCATGCCATCACTGATAAAGCCTAAAGTTGCTTTTTAATGACGGAGGGGAAGCAGCAGGGAAGAATAATGATGAGCAACATGTTAAACATGTTTTATATTCTAAAAAAAACAGTCATTGCTGTGGATCCCTGCTGATGACACAAGAGGAAAGCGATAGGAAGCCAGTGTCTGTGTTTTTTTCTCCAAATGTTTTGCACTGTGCTGCACATCAGACTCCCACCTACCAACCGGTGTTGCTTTACTGCAGCTATTTCAAGAAAGTGGCGAGTCAAGTCACGAGGATGTTCCACATTACAGCACCGCACGCTGTGGCCTCCGTTTCCACACAGTGTTGACTTTTTGTTGGTTGCACAGGTATTGCAAAAGTCAAAGTTACACAACCTAGAGTTTTGTTTGTGTGACTGTTTGTGGCTTGTAGAGGGCAGCTGATGAGGCGGCTAGTAGTTCCTCATATTGTCATCATCTTAATCATAACAGTCGGTTAAAGTTAAGTGGCGAAAACATCATCGATCCATCAACTATACACCTTAATCCTCACTAGGGGGGCTGGAGTCTATCCCAGCTGACTCAGGGTGAAGGCGGGTTCAATTTACAATCACCAATTAACCTCAGCATGTTTCTGGACCTTGTGGGAGGAAGCTGGAGAACTCGAAGAGAACCCACGCTGCACGGAGAGAACATGGAGACTCCCGGGTGTCCTCACCGGGACGCGAGGCAACGATGCTAACCACCCAAAAACATCCTATTGTTTAATATTATTACTTCATCCCTATGACAAGATCTGAGTTTATGGTCTCCTGCTATTTTCATGTCACTAAATGTCAGATAAAAACGTCCATATTTATGCCGCGTTTAGCAGCAGCTGCCTGTCGGTGTTGCTGCAGATTCAAAACACACGAGATCGCTCACGATGCAAAGCAGCGACGTTTGGCTCAATCGCACTCAGTCCTGTTCAGATGTGGTCGCTAATAAATGTTAAAAACATTAGTGTGGAATTGTTTTTGTCCAGACTCCACGGGACGGACATTAAGCTGCTCTCTGTATTCACTGGCATCGCTCGCTAGTTTAAGATTATTAATAAACAAATATTCATTATGTGAATTGCCGTGTTGGAGGTGGCCATTAGAAGATGAGTAATTGTCAGCATAAAGGAGCTCACGTGGGCTGCAGCGGGGAGGCTCCCAGCCGCTCATTTTCCCGTCCATTAGAGGGGAATTTAAATGCAGACTAGTTGACTGGTCTAAAGGTAAGAAAACATTCAGAAAACAGTCAAACTTGAGCACAATCAATTAAACGGAGAGCGCCAAACGTCGAGTTAGGAGCCATTCAAAACCATTAATCACATTCTTCAGCGTCTCCGTCGTGAATGCAGCCGAGTTGTGTTCAGGTTCGATATATTCCATTAACTTTTGAAAGCTCTTAACGTTAAATGGAAGCCGATGTTGCACCCGTGATGAGCTGCATTATCTTCTCAGACCAGGTAATGATTTCAGCTCGCTGCGGTAAACAGCGTCGTCCTGGTTTAAGGAGCGTCAGCATCTGCAGCTTTGTCTGGTGCTGAATGTGGTCGTATTCTGGTTTATTCCAACACAACCAACGTATGACCTCATTTCCCAGATCAAAACAACGTCAAACTCCAGCAGCTTTATGAGACGTCGTCTGTCTTAATGTCCTCCTCGCTGGTTTAGCAACAGCTAACCTGTGTTGTATGTCAATGAAATATTAATAATTAGGTTCATTTGTGGCGCCTACTAGCAAGGGTAGCATCATTTAGTTGACTAATCCCCTAGTCAGCAATGATACTTTAATGCTCTGTGGCATTAAAACCACGACTGGTTGGTATTAAGAGCTTAAAGTGTGCCAAGAATTCATTAAGCACCATTACACCAGCAGCAGCAGCCTGGACTGTTGTCACAAGGCCGGTTCCGACCCAACCACGTGTTCCTCGACCTCTACCAGACCACTTTCTTTACCAGTCATACCAGCGCCTACCGCAGCTTCACATTTCTGCTCCTGACTGACAGGAGTGGAGACTTGCTGCCGATCTGCCTCCAGGTTCGTGTTCTGCATTCTGAGCTGCTTCTCTGCTCGCCACAGTCGTACCGTAACCTTTCTGACAATTCAAACCGGACTAGCCGTTCCCCTCTGACCTCCCTCATCAGCGGGTGTCTGTTCTGTCAACACAACTGTGGATTATTTGTTTGGTTTTTTTGCACCGTTCTCAGTAGCTGATGAGCAGAAATACTCCAACCGGCCCGTTTGGCAGCAGCAGCAGCAGCAGCCGTCATGCTACGATCAAAGCCACTGACTTTTCTTATTCTGATGTTTGGTATGAAAACTAACTGGACACATTTGATTTCTTGCTCTCATATGATTGACTGATGATTGTACTGATGCTGACTGATCCTGGATAATGTCATGGATAAGCAGGAGTACATGCGGTTTTCTACCATCTCCTCACTGCTCTTCAACTCACTCGCTTTCTGATTTGATTTCTGAGCTTCTTAAAAATAACTGCGAGGCTTTATGAAATGTTCCACCGTCCACACACGCATTTATTCCGATTGTTCACGAGGAGAATCGTCGGCATTAGCAGCATAATAGGATGGATTTGTTTTCATATCAAAAATATATCGTCATTGAGCTTTAAAAATATGTTTGGTACATTACTAACATATGCACCATTTTTATGATGAATCCTGCTCTCCAGGAACAAAAACGTATTGTTAGCCAGCATTACGATGATGATGATGATGATGATAGACTGCTGTTTGTCCTCTTTGATTGTTGATGGGATCCAAGTTCTGCGAGAGCGCTGCTCTAAATAAATTGCTTTAAATGGAAATTGATTCAACCATGTCCCACACACTTCAAAAGCTGCTTTTTATTACATTGTTCTGCGGTGACTCACGGGGATACACAAAGCATTGTGTATCATCTCTGTAGCCCAGAGCGATAGCTCAATCTGAAGAAATCACAGCATCTATCAGAGCCACATATAGGCGTTTGACAAGTGAAAGGTCAGGCTGAGAGATTTCTGCCCCCTCTTGTGCCTTCGAGCCATATTTCTGAACATCTGTCAGCGCGACGAAGTTCTTATGTTGTCGCGAAACCGTCCCAAAAGGAAAATGTTTCGAAAGAAACTTCAACCTTGTAATGCCTTTGGTTTAATGTAAATGCTTCTTATCTCCTCGTTTCTGTTTTTGTAGTTCTTTGTCTGAAATCCCAACCCTGCAGTAAATGTGGAGCAGTGTTCAGAACGTAGGGAGAGGTTCTGGATGGAGATTCTACCTCCTACTGCTCAGGATCCACATTTATATCAGAGTATTGAATGTGTAGAACTCAGCAAGAATCCAAAACCCAAGATCCAGATTTCTGTTAAAGGCTTCAACAATGCTTTAGTCTCACTTTTTTCATCTTTACGGTCGTGTTACATGCAGACGTTAACATGTAGTCATCACGTCTAATCAGCTCTGTCTGGTTCTGAATTTTTTTTTCATTAACTCTGAAACCTTCTGTTGAAAGTTCTGTTAGAGAACATTGCTGTTGTGGCCTTCATGGACGGCTAACTGGCGAATCAGAATCACAATCCACTGAATTCTTAATAAAACCGTCGTGTAAACATATTACAGAGAAATTTATTGTTTGTTTTTCTGCTCATATCACCTAAATGTTTGCACATCCCCCTTCGCTGCTTCACCCGCTGTGGAACCAACAAAGGCTCATCGTATTGTCCACGTTGGTGCAGTCACGGGCCCACGTGGTACCGGTGTGTATGAACAGGAACCTGCTGCCGGTTTTCATGCCTCTAATTTCTTATTTACTTCTGATTTATTACACTTGGGTTTATTATCATCACAATGAAAATGCCTTTTGCATATTTTCCCTTCATTCAGGTGCTTGACCTTCACTGTGTAGAATGATGTTTATCCGCCGTCTGCCAGCAGAAGGACAGTTTTACATTCATCTAGTTAATTAGAGTTCACATTAAGTCTAAGATGTGCAAATATAAGCAAAATCTGCACATCACAATGAGTCACTTGTGGACTTCTCATTTACACTGAGAACAGATGTGGGCAGTCAAAGTTTTACAGTATGCAGTATTTGCATCTTCAAATCTTTAGGATTGTTAAAGAAGGAAATGTGTGTATGTAATTTTAAATCTGCCGTATAATAAAATCCCATTATTGTGGTGAGAAGAACGTAGGAAAGAGCAACGACTTGATGGCAGATGAGCAGCACTTTCAGGGTTTTTTTTAATTCTTCTGTTGCTATTAGCACCACAAAACCTTTTGATCTTGTTCTGAATTGAATGCAAAATAGATTTAGTTTCTGTTCCACAAAGCGTGTTTGTAACACAAGCTTGTAAATGAAAAAAACCCTTTTCTTTTCTAATCGCCCGCTACATCACCCGGAGTCACCGTTAGCGTCGTCCTCCAACATCGTGTTCTGCTGCCGCTCGCCGGGTTCGGCCGTGATCGTAATCCTTCCAGTCAAGGACAAACAAACAGCAGCAGCAGGCGCACCAACAACGTGTTGCTTCTACCCCAAAAATACGCGTGTAAATCCTGGAAAGAATAAAGATAATGTGGCGATTTTAAGGAATTCATTCCATTTAAAGAGCTTTGATTGTTTTGATGTGGCCGGTCGTGCTGCTGCTGCTGCTTCAGGGTGTCAACGCAGAACAATCGAGGAACAGAACAGTATTCAAACAGCCGCTTAATTTGTGACTTTGCCCTTCTCTCGTCTGCATTGTGCCTCTTTTTTTTTATTCTCCTAAAGTTCCCTGGTAATTAGGTGAGGCGCTGATCTTCTAGGGCCGTACTTGTCCGAGCGTTTTGCGACTTAATTTTGTTTGTGCGCTTCTGTCCTCGGACGTTTGTTCTCCTCTCGTGAATCCTCGCTGGGTGTCGAAAACTCTATTAAAGTTTTAATAAAGAAGAGCTGAGATCTCCGAGGGCAGCGGGATTCACGTTTTAAAGTTTCACGCTGCCACCGAGACGTCAGGTAGAGAATTATATGTATATTACAGCTACTTGGGTGGAACTTTATAACGGCGTCGGGCACTTTTACCTGACGCAAGGAGCACATTATGGCTGGAAAACACTTATATTAATGCTTCTTCCATTTGTTTTCCTCCACAGCGTGCATTCTGTTTCATTTGCTGTGCCACTTTCTGGTTGCTCCTCTGATGGTTTCTTTTGCCTTATCATCCCCTGTGGAGCTGCAGCCCTCGTATACACGCTGCTTTAACTGACCACATTATCCCCTCCATGCATAATCTCCTCCTCCTTCTCTCTCTGTCACAAACAGACATAGTTGTGTTTGTCACCAAAAGCTGTGTAATACAGATGTGAGTCTGTAGTGCAAAAAAACTGGCTGTGAATTTAAATTTTTAAGATGTTCTTGGACCGGGTCTGTTCACTGTTCAACTCTGGAAACATCTTCAGCAGCTTTGTGTTTAGCTTTGGCACAAGTGTGTTTTTAACCCAAGGCCCATCTCTTCCTGAATCTATCAAAAAAATAAAAAACCAAAAAGCAGATTTGGTGCTTATTTATCTGTCTAGTAACCAAATGCGAAAAGCCACAGGAAATGAAAGTAACCAGTGGCTGAAATCATCTGAGTGGGTGTATTTAACCCAAACGATGATCTTTTTCCAACTTTTGTGCCTAAACTTTAAATTGTTGAAGAAACAAATTGCAACAGGAAACAAACCGTAAGCGAGAAGACCACAAAACAATGAGAACACAGACCTTTAAATCCAAGACTCGTGATTAATGCCTCCTCAACCCCTTCGTTTTTCTTATGCACTCCTTGTTACCCATCCATCCATCCATCCATCCATCTATTTTCTTCGGCTTATCTGGGGTCGAGTCGCGGTGGCAGCAGGCGGAGCAGGTCATCCCAGACTTTCCCGACACTTTCCAGCTCCTCCTGGGGGATCCCGAGGCGTTCCCAAGCCAGCCGAGAGAACCTCCAGCAGGTTCTGGGTCTGCCCCAGGGTCTCCTCCCAGGTGGACGTGTTCGAAGACCTCCAGAGGAAGCCTCCCCAGAGGCATCCGAATCAGATCTCCAGACCACCTCAACTGGCTCCTCAGCCTATCTGTAAGGCTGAGCCCAGCCACTCTGCGGAGGAAGCTCATTTCGGCCGCTCGTGTCCGCGATCTCGTTATTTCGGTCACGACCCAAAGCTCGTGACCATAGCTGAGGACGTAGATGGACTGGGAAATCGAGAGCTTCCCCTTGTGGCTCAGCTCTGGGTCATGTGACGTGACACTCATGAGCAGCTCGCGATAAAACAGAATAGGCTAAAAAAAATATGGTTGAATTTTTACAGTCTTTATTGTAGCATGAATGTTTTTGCTCTGTGGACTAATGAAGGTATCAGGCATGTTGGTGTGAACCTGTAGAGTTCATTTAAGAGGGCAGCAGACTGACTTGCAGTGATTTTCTAGAGTCATACTGTCACCCAAACTACAGTCACTACACATGCTCCCCAACCGTTCATTCTAAACATTAATCATTTACATTATGGGGTCTTTCTTTTTGTGCGTTACATTGACTTGCGCTCGTTTACTTGAACCTTAACCATAACTGCTCCTCGCCAGTGGCACAGAGCCGTATATTTGTAAAGGATAAAAGTCTGTGGTTCTGTTAGACTGTATGAAAAGATGGATTAACTCTCCATAATGTCACCCAAAGGCAAACAGCGGGTTTGATGCTCACTGTGGCTTCTCCAGCTACTGAAGTCTTTGCAGTATCTGACTCCTGCTAACCCGCAGCTAATCCAGAAAACAGCAAAAAGGTCGAGCAGGAGTGGAGCTGAGGTGGGCCTCGGAGAGGTGTCCGGGCCGTCCTGTGTCATTTCTAGGAGCCACACTCTTACATCACTTTAAGCCTTAATTCAGTTTAAGCAGGTGCGTTATGTAACAGTCCACCCCCTGCACAGTTGTCATCAGCGGGGAAATTAGCTCCAGGGACCAAAACCGTTCTTTGTTGCAGGCTGTAAACATGTTTATTTCTTCTGTAAAGTAGGACACTTTATCATGGACGTCTATGGGGATTTACTCACTTTTGAAGTCAGCCTCCAGTGGCCATTCTGGGAAGTGCAGTTTGCTTTTTATCAGCCTTGGCGGTTGCTCCTTGGTGGCACCACGTAGGTACAGTAAATAGAAAAGGGCTGAATGAACAGCAAACAAATAATTATTCATTAAAAAAGCGTCTCAGTGGCATGTTGAGGCCACACAAGAACAAATGTGTTGTTTTAGTGAACGTTCTGCAGGTGATGCAGCGGGCGGTCTCGCATAACGCCGGTCAGCACTTCTCACCGACACACCACACACGGCGGCAAAGTGAGCTTCAAGTACATGTAAATAGCAAACACACCAAATCAGGCAGTAATTAGAGGTTTGGGTGGCTCCCCCTCCAGCGGCGCTTTCTTCTCCTCTCTGTTCTTTCATTCAGAAATCGTGGCTAATGGACAGTGCACGTCAAAGGGATTTCACCGTGAATGGAGTCAGTTTGAAATGCAGCAAACCATAATTTGACAAACAAGAACTCTCTTTGTGGCGCTTTGATCCGGCGCTATGACTAATTCCAGGCCCGGCGTCGCTCTCTTCCTCTCCTTCCCGGCCCTCCGCTCTACTGTACAGGCGCTGGCTGGCTGCTGATTGCCTTCTTTTTCCTGGATGAGATCAGATGAATGCCCACTAATAGGTTTTCAGTTTTATTCACTGAGCCCCTAGTACAGAATTAAAGGGGATTTTCCGGGGGTAATTAATTGAAGTGTCCTTTTAAAGGGGAAGTATCTTTTGTCTTGATTTAGTGAGTGAAGTCATTAGCCGAAGCCTCGGCGGTGCAGCGAGATTTGTGAATCACGTCTGAGTCATTGGGGCAGTTTTCAGATTGAAGCTTGTCGTTGCTGCGGTCAAACAGCTACGTGGGACTTATGTTGATCTTACATGTGCTGTAATATATCTGCGGTGATATTTTCCTGGTGGGATCGGCCGTCCTGTTTTCGCTCGCCCCTCGGACTGTTTCCTTTAGTTCTGGTGTCGGCACCGGCTTCGACGGCCCTGCGGAGCGTTGACCCGGTGCTGCATCCTTTTGTTTTGTTTGGCCGACCTGCCAGGTCCACCTGTGAGTTGCCACAGTGGTTAAGGGTTTATTCATTTTTTAATTATTTTAGAATTTAAGTCACAAATTAAAATCAACCCAACCTTTGTTTCCTGTGTCCCTTTATAAATGTGTTTGTCCCTTCTTTTCTTCTCAACATATTCATGGGGCCTCGTCCAAACAAAAATCCGAACACGTTGTCTTTGTTTGCCCTTTAGTTACCTTTGTATGTTTGCCCTTGGTTAGTGGGGGTTTTGTGGTAACTTTTGGTTCAGGGGCATTTCGTTCTGACTCCGTTGTCGGGATGTTTTGGTGGTTTTTCTCTGGTTTGGACATTCGTGGGTAGCTTGTTGTTTAACCTGCCTCATGTGTGTTTGTTGTTTAGTGAAGCAAAGCGAATGAAAGGAGGACGCTGCCATTGTTGTACTTTGACTGATGTGCATGAAGAGACTGAACACGGCATGTCGTATATTTATCTGTGTGATTTTTCGCAGCTGTTTGCACGTGTGCAGGTATGTGGCTTTGACACAGAGGTGTCAGTGCAGGATGGATGACTTGTAATGCAGATGGAGCTGCGTTCCCTGTTCAGACTGTCAGCCGGGAGCCTGCAGCGCCGTCTCCTCGCCGTAGACCGCTGGCTGCAGCAGACTGACACCTGTCCTGCATGCTTATGATGCACATTTGCATGACTGTGCCTGCGAGGGACAAAGACAGTTAGCAGCGTTTGTCACATTAACATAAATACGGAGTTGGAGCTTTAAGAAAAGAGACTGATGGAAGAAATAATGCAGAAATGAGCTGATTCATGGGTAAGTTGTTGGACAGAAATGAATTAGCGGCTAATTTTGACACACGATTGATCATTTTACATTAAAGCCCTAAATTGTAGAAAACTATACTGTTTCTAAACTTTTGCTTTTCCTATCCTTGCATTTGTGTGTATTTTTAAATATTTGATGAGGGATCCGACCACCGCGTGCATCATTTGAGCCTCTTGCATCGTCCCACATGCGGCGAAGCTTCTTTTCTAAATTTGCTTTGCTTTGGCTAAATGGATTGTGATAAATCAATCTGTCCAGAACGGGGGGAAAAAAGAACAGGTTCAAATGTAATTTCAGGTTTCCGGACAGCGCGCTCGTCTGAAAAATGACACTCCCTTAACTTAATCCGAAGTTTTACACTCGCAGCTCTAATTCTTACCTGCAGGAAACAAAACATGGACTCCAGCTCCAGTACGTGTTGGTTTTATTTCACTTATTCGGAACCAAAGTGAGTCAGGATGAAGTTTGTTAAGCATTTTGTTTTGATGTCCTTGACTAGAAACACACTTCTACGTTAACACACACTCTCTTATTTATGTACTCATTGGATTTATGCACAGTCATCGTGTTCATTCTCGCTAATTTGACTGGCCTGAAAGACAGGAGAACATGCAGCATGTAGCTTAGTTAGGCTCCAAATTAAAATCTTTAATCTTTTAATGAATATATATCCAATTTCCGGATTCCACTTAGGCTGGAATCTGACGGGTATGAAGGCCGAGGCGTGATTTCTCTCCTCATCAAACCGTTCGGTGACCTCCCTCCACCCCGGAGCATCTATTCGTTACGGTTCTCCGCTCATTTATTCAGGTATTTCCATCAATTTGTACGCCGACTAATGATTGGTCCACTTAATTGCGCGGTACCAGTGAGGACCGGAGTGGCTGTTTAGATTTTAAGGTGATAAATTACCGAAAGATGTGTGAAAGTAGAACAGGGGGAAGTCGAGAGGCGTAGCTCAGCGCCGGCGTGGGTGAAGGTGTGAAATACGCCACCTTATCGAATTTCGCTAAGCTCCATGAAATAATACCTGACTCTCTGCAGGTCTACTATTGTCTGGCTCTTTCTTTTTGTGTGTGTGATCTGTCTCTTAGTAGTTGGCGTACTTCCTGCATAAAATCCTGTGTGAGAGGTTGCGATCTTTCACTCTAATAGCTCTCCGGGGTCTTGCATTTTAATGAGTCGCCTTGAGCCTTCGGTCCAGATTCCTCATTTTAGGTAAGATGGAAGCCTCACCTTATGATTCAACCTTGGCTCAGGAGCAGATAAGACGCACCGAGTGTTACTTCGTCAGACTCTATCGTTAATGTGCACCTGACCCTCCGGGCCAATCAGATGAGCAGGTACAGAGGACGTACGTCTGGGTAGGAAGTGGCTGCATCCGAGTGTTTATGATTTGCATAAGGCTGCCCACTTCGTTTCACAAATGCAAGCTTTTAGCATCCGCCCACCGCCAGCCTGTGAAGAAATGTGTAATTTCCCCCCACATTTCCCAGCGGACACCCTTCCAGAGACTCTATTAGTCTCTGTGGAGATGGCCTTTGTGTATCCAGCCAGCGCTTCTCAACGGTAGCTTCAACTGGATGAGCAGCGTCCGATATCATCTGCTGTCTAATTGTGCATGCAGACACACACACACACACACACACACACACACACACACACACGGTGGTTATTAATAAAGCTTAAGAAAACAAAAGCGGCGTTCTGTCACGTCCACGCCGCCTCGTATTAATGACTCGTGTTTTTGTTGTTTTCTTTTGGAGGACGTTCTTTGGCAGAACATTAAAAGCGTGAAACATTTGGACAGGTCTGGCGGCATCAAAGACGCGGGGTAATTAGATTTCCTCTAATGATGATGCGATCGTGTGGCGTCTCCCGCTGAAGTCTTCCTTTAATCAATGGACTTGGGTAGTTCCAGAGTTTTCCGGTTGCTGGTGCAGCTGTGACGGAGCTTTGAAGCGTCCTGAGAACATCGCGTTGCATTAGCGCTCGTCCTCCCACTTTCTCTTTGTTTCTCCAACAAGGTTTGGCTTCCTTTATTGCTCTCTCCACCTTCTTTAAACGGTTCCTGTTTCCTCCCAGTTGCGTCCTCCTCCTCCTCTTCCAGCCCTTCGCTCGTCCGTCTCTCATTTCCTTCCGTTGCTAATAAGGTTCTTGAATTCAGGCTCTGCGCTCGTTTTAATTCCTTCGCTTTTCTTCCGCTCACATCTCGTTGACTCTCCTCGCCTCTGCCCTCGTCTCTGCTCCGTCCGCGGTCACGGGAGGAGGAGGTTCGGCCGGTCATTACGCTCTGTGGACCGTCTGCCGGCCTCAGGGCCTGACATTTGACGCCTTCATGGCACCTGTGGCATTCATTATGCCAGCAGGAGAGGAGGGGACGTATGGAGATATGCAAATACAGGAAGTCAGCTGCAGAGGTTCTGATCCAAACCCCAGGTGTAGTAGATGGGTAGCATATGGATTTATACGGGGAGCATGTAGGATATTACACACTAATGAAAGATGATCTGCACCACAAACAGGCTTCACATCTTAAAGTTTTGAATGGTTTGAATGTCTGTCACCGGGGTTCCATATTTGCACGTTTTTTTTCCTCTCAGTCTTCAAAGACCTGCAGCTCAGGTGGCATGATTGACACGAAACTGCCAAAAGCGTCGTCTGCATAAACAGAGCGTACTCGCGGTCCCTTGGAACTGTGAGTCGGAACGAGCCGGCAAAGGGAATAAACGGACTAATAAGCGGTTGTTTAGCGCCGAGGAGTGGAGTTGCGGTGACTTGCGGCATCACTGGAGGCAAGGTGAAGACGGAAAATGCAAATGATGTCGCGTGTGGCCTTTGGCGCTTCGTTTGACATCGGCGCAGACTTGTAAGCAAAAAAACAACAGTGCCAATCATTTCTGTTTGCATCAGAAATTACCACAAAAAAAGCAGAAACACAATAAATTGAAAACTAAACAGCTGCATGAATGATTTTGTATGAAAAGTGTGAATCGATTTTAAACGTTTTCAGCTTGTATGCTTTGTTTTTACCAATTAAAAGGTGCCTAATATTATGATTTTTATTTTTTTGCTGTGTTGGAATCATAGAATGAGATCAAATTAGAATGAATTGGACTGGATTCATGAGTTAAAGCTAAAAAACTTCTGACAAACTGGAAAGAAAACGTGAGGCGGTGTTGCTCCTGATTTTAACCATTTGAAGGGATATTCAGTAAACGTGGAAAAGCACCTGGTAGCTCCAATAACCTGATAAATTCATGTTTATATTTATCTTAAAAATGCATTAACACTGTACAGACCATAAATGTGAGATCCATTCCTCTCTCTCTCCTGCGGATCGTGTCTTTGTAAATGAGTTAATACACTTCATTTATTTTTTCAATTATCAAGTTAAGATGTGATTTCATTACCAAGCTTCTGATTGTCATTGTGTCGACTGGAGTTGTTTGGCAGACTCCTGTGTTCATTAGCTTAGTGTTATTTATATTCTCATTAGCAAATGTGTCAGCAGAACGCCGTGATGGAAGAAATAGCGGCGCCTCTTCTTTTCTGTCACTCAAGACGGCGCGCTAGCACAGATAGCTTATCCTGCCATCCACACACTTTATATATCACAGTCGGGGGGGATTTTTTTCCTTCTTGTCAGATACTAAAAGTTTGTATTTTCATCTTCTTTTCTGAGTGGATTGCATTGGGTTGTATCTCCTATAAATTGTTCATAATCTCGCTTTTGTCAACGGTCCAGCTGTGGCCTGAGCAGACGCTGGCTGAGACGATAGAACGGAGGAGCTGCATTGTGAAGGAGGCAGGAAAGGGCAGCTGGACTGTATTTCACTCCATTTACTTGGCTGTCAGCAAGGGGCTCATTATCTCATATTTAGTTTCCGTGCACCCGAGCTCCACAGCAGCTTTCCACATCTCCGGCTTCGGCCGCTACTGTTGTTGCATCTAAATTCATTTATTTAGAGGAAGTTTTTCTCACCAAGCGAATCGTCAAAACTTTTCGGAAAACAACATTCGCTTCATTTCCCAGCTGCAAATATTGATTCCTATCAACATTTGTCTTGCAAATGAAAAATATGAAAATTCGAATCAAGTTGCAAATCGATCTCCGCACAATGTAAGAAAAAGATGCAGGGCAGCAAATGAGCCGAAATGGGATTTTGCGAGTGAAGGTTTGGATAGAGAGACGATCTGGTAAACATTGTTTGAAAACTGGGGGGAAAAAAAACATTATTAGAAAAAAAAAAGCCTCTGTGGCTGCTTTGCTGTTTGTAAAGAGCTTCAAGGAAACACTTTGCAATTTCTTGCGGCAGGGTCGCTGTCGACAGAAAGAGAGGCTGTGACCTTCCACAACCTCCTACGACTGTCACTCTTTCTTTCTTGAGGAGTTTGAGTATTTTAAAACGTTTAAAATGCCTTAAAATGAGTTGATGTTTTGCTAAACCCGCTGACGGCCTGATCCTCTATCAGATACGTCCGGTAGTTCGTTAACCTTTTGTGCCTTTTCTCGTGTTGCGGTGCCGTTGGGAGGTGAGCTCAGGAAGCTGCTTGATTTGAAGGGTTATTCTTCGATGCTCAGCGGCGAGGACTTGTGTGTGGTCTGAGGCAGAACTTTGGAGATTGGAGGCGTGGAACTGGGCCACCTGGTGCCGCGGCACCGAGAGTGAAGCTGGCGGAGTCGATTAAGGCAGGGTTTCTGGTGAGACCGGCGGTGAGCGGAGCATGACCCCGAGGCGGAGAGACAGCAGTAATTTGACTTGACAAAGACAGACCGGAGTAAACAAACTGGAGAGAGAGCCGGCCTCCTGTTTAGCACCACTTTGGCGAAACCGGAGGGTCCGGCGGTGTGCAGAGGTACGAGCTGATGAGGATGTATGTGCTGGCGGTTCTGATTGGCTGAGGACCAGGAAGCGCTGCGCCCACACAGGAAGGGAATAAACACCAGAAATCAGGGGAAGCGAGAAGCTGCTTTTATAGTCGCTCTTTGTTTTTGTCATCGACTTTGCGACAATTACAGCAGGAGATGTTGAAGGCACACATATGAAGTGTATAAGGCTGTGTGTATATATATAACTTTAGAGTGAGATTAAGTCATAGTTGGAGAAACAAAGTGCTTCCACAGGCTTCCTCATAAACGTGTGAAGCCGAGCAAATTGAACTAGCTGCTGAATGTTTGCTTAAACCGCAACGATAAAGAAAAAGAAAAAAAGCATTCGTTTGTCTTTTCCTTTTCTGTCTCCTTCCATTTGGCACTTGAGAACGAGGCACAATATTTACTTTAAGTGTCCAGCCTTCACAGGAGGCCTTCTGGAGATGCTTTTTTTTGTTTTGTTGGTACAGTCCCTGTTTTGCAGGCGGGATGGCAGCGTGTCAGACAGGCAGCCAGGCAGGTAAGCAGACAGATCCGATGAAGTCCAGTGGAATAAATGAGCTGGCAAACTGGTGGTGCGAGTGCTAATGGTGCTTTAACAGAGATGGTGTACAAATCAGTTTAATGAGATAGAGAAATTTAACAAATATGTGTTTAGACAGGGATTGTAGTGGCCAGAGTGGAGCAAACCTACGGTGCAGCAGGGACAGATGAAGGAAGCACAAGTTACAGTTTGTTCTGTCTAAGAAACAGTCCAAAAATAAAGATATTCAGCTTCAAACTGAATCTTCTGCATCACTTAAGGACAGGCCCACATGGTGACACCTGCCTGCTGCAATCGTTCAACGTAAAAGCAAAAAAAAAAAGGAAATATAAAAGCCAGAGAGACTCAGAGAGAATACTTCTGCAGAGGACGCGTTTCAGAATCCGAGGCACGGAGTGATTTGATTTAAAGAAAATCAGATATTTGCAATCATCTCCTTGAAATGGCAGGTTTAACAAAAGATACAGAGGCAGAGCATCCCTGCACCGGGGAGCAGCGCCGCTTCAACAATAGGCAGGCAAGCGGCGTGGACGGGCGGAGAAAAGTGCACATTTCAGGCAAATACATGCGCTGATAGCTGCTCCACCAATATGCATACTTGCACCACTTTCATAACTATCGACTCAGTGCTGCGGCTGAATAGGAAGCAATTTCTGATGCAAAAAGGGGAGATATTTTAGATGCAAGTGGAGGGAAATTGTTGTGCAAAGTGTGATAACAACAAGATGGAAGCACATGCTGCCTCTCTGACTGTTCTGTTGAATAGCTGTTTAGTCAACAGTGCATTTGGATCACCCACATCGCTGCTGGTTCTGGTTTCCTTTGTGTAACAAGGACGCCGGATTAAATGCATACCTGTTTATCATGTGACATTTTAAAGTAGTCTGCAACCTCTTTTAACCGGCTCTACAAGACGCACGCCTTTCAGCAGACGTGATGTTTGGCTCTTACAGCGGACACTTTAGCTTGTCATGCTAGACTTTAGACCGGCTGCGTTCTGCTCAAGTGCATCAGAGAACCATGACAACATGACAACATGTCGGCCGTGCACGATGCTGCAGCCCTGAAACTGAAGCTCTCACGTGGAATTCAACCATAATTCACTTTAATACGAACAGCTGCTAAAAACAGACTTTTAATGGTTTTGGAGCTCTGAAGAGGTAAAAAACTCTCATCCATCCATCCATCATCTCTACACCTTAATCCTCACTAGGGTCGTTGGGGGCGGAGCCTATCCCAGCTGACTCAGGGTGAAGACAGGTTCACCTGGACAGGTAACCAGTCTATCACAGGGCTACACTTAGAGACAGACAACCAAGCACACTCACATTCACACCTATGGACAATTTAGAATCACCAGTTAACCTCAGCATGTTTCTGGACTGTGGGAGGAAGCTGGAGAACCCGGAGAGAACCCACGCTGCACGGGGAGAACATGGAGACTCCACGCAGAAAGATCCCGGGTGTCCTCACCGGGACGTGAACCAACGACGGTGCTAACCACAGATGCACCTTGCAGCCCTGAAACGCTCATAATACCCAACATGTATAGTATAAGTAACAGAGATTTTTTTGTTTCTTGCGACCTCTTGGATTTGTCTCGTGACCCCTCTAGAAGGTCATGACCCTGATGTTGGGAACCAGTCCATCCAGCAGTCTTTAGCGGTCTTGGACTTCTAACATAGACTCCCTCTTCATGTGCACGCCTTAGCGCTGGATAAAGAGTTATTTTCTAAACCTAGCGTCAGTGGCATTAAGTACTCTGTGTTTCTGCACATTTTTCCAAATTAGCCAATCCTCACAAAGGACTTAAACGAGCCCGACTCCAGCTGATTTAATATGACTAACCCTCTGCGGTGCTATAGACTGGAGTGTGCAGGAGGTATTTCTCTACAATATTAAGTATTCATTGCATTGTAAATACGGACAAATGCAATCTGAAGGCGACACGAGGCGCTGGGAATCAGTGGTTAGCCAAATATGTAGTGATTGCAGTTTCCACGGCAGTGTTCTTGTTTTTCATCCTTCATCCTCCTTTTTCTGCCTGATTTTCACATTTCCATGTACACTTAGCTCTGCTGTTGAATATGCGCTTTTTTAATTCATGGTACCGCGGCATCGGTGTCGGATAAGATGATTCATCTCTGAACTTCCTTTGATCTCATTCACACCTGAGAATAGAACGGGTCAGCGCTTGGTCTTTTTCACTGACTTGATTCTGATTAATGTAAATCCCATTCCTGGTTTTAGACCCTCCATTGTACGCGTTGAATAATAGAAAAGGAAATTCCAATCACTCACATCCGTGCAGATACAGAGTGCACACCCGTACGCTCAGAGACATACTAGCATCACATTTACTCTTTTTTTTTTTCCCTTCCTTGTCTTGTCTATGCTCTCTTGCTTCATCTTGGCTTTTCACACTGTGTCAGTTCCCCGGTGGCTCCCGGAGCTCTGCCGGCCCCCACTGATTTCCCTCGGTGTTTGAGAAAGATATAGGAGTTAGCTGTAGGCAGCGCCGCCGCGTCCCACCAGCCTGTGTGATGAAATCAATCCACAACATGTGTATCTGCGCCGGCTTTTCTTTCTCTGTTGTTGCATCTTTTTCACGTGTGAATAGTTAATGACTTTCCTCTGAGTCTCTTCACTCATTACACGGCGGCTTGATAGACATGCATCGCAGCGTTTACAGACTCTCTTTTCCGTCTCTGTCTTTGTCGTATCACTTCCTTCGCCCAGTGTCATCCAGCAGATGGGTACAAGTGATAGCGAGGTAATGGCAGTCCTGCGCATTCACATCCATCCCGCCATAAAGCCATCCAATACAGTTACGATTGATTGAGCTTTGGCTCCTGCCAGCGGACGGAGCCGATAAGAGAGGTCCTCGCCGAGGCCGCCCACATGATATCATTGTATGATTAAACACAGACGTCAGTGTTCAAGCTACGCCCAGTCCTATTACAGAATGCTGGATGCTTATCGCAGGTTGATTGATGCTGATGGCTGCGCTGCATCCTGCTCTGACGGATGTGTGCCGGTTACATGATGCTAATTTGGTGTCTGTTGACTACAGTGGGCACCGGGTCGGGTCAGCTGGCCTCTGATAGCCACGTAATGCGATTGTGTTCAAGAGACCTCCGTTTCTCCCCCAGAATGAGGACATCATCTGTTCTAGATAACCGATTTTTTTTTTTTAACACTTTAATTTGCTGCCGGTCGGGCCGTAAAAACGGCGTGCGCACACGTGTGTGACAGTCGGCGTGCACGCTCACTGAGTCATCGCTTAACGTTCCGAGGTGTGAAGTGGAACAGAGCATAGGTAATGGAGGAGATGGGACTGTGTAATTATTCTGCGGAGGAAGGATTACCAGTTTACTTAAACATTAATGGCTCACCTTGAAGTGCAAATGCCAAGGGGATAAAACTCACACCTCTCTGCCCCTCATTACCTTCAGCTGGACTCAAGACGTTTGCCGCTAAGCCGCCATTATTTAATGTAGACTTTGCATATTTTCCATTAGCCCGTTTTTGTGTCTTATTTGAGTAGTTTGGCTAATGCGCTGTGGCAAAGTACTGTCGGGTATTAAGGAGAAGCATGAAAAGAGATCGACGTTCATGAGCCGTGCTGCGCGACGCTGCAATTTGCAGCCATATTGTTGCAAAACTGAAACCAGAAGCAGAATCACATCATTATCCACATTGATTACTCGTGTCAATTTACAATTATGGTGCATTATTGCAAGCAAGATCTGCTGATTGTAGTTCTGTCTGAAAGTGACAATCCCGTCATTTAAGTACATCACATGCAGACTGACCGGTTTCACCATCTCATGAGCCACACAGCTGTCTCTGAATGAGTCCAACAAATACAAGAAGAGATATTGAGGCGTTGCACAGAGCCCTGGATGGAGATGCAGTTAATAGACACAACCAAACATCGTCTTCATGTGCGTGCCTGCAGGGATGCACACATCCTGATGTGAAAACCCCCGAATGTGAAGTTTGAGCGACGAGCGGCAGAGATTGAGGGCTGTGGGTGTGTCAAGGATTGCCTCCTATTTCAGCTCAGCTGCAGAGGGCAGGATTTCCATTTTTCTTCCCATTACCAAATGAAATGCACCCCGCTGTGAGAGCTGACATAAGGGAGGAAAACACATTAATAAGAAAGGCTAACTTTTTAAGCAGCTGTCTGGGCAGCGGTGGGTTGAAATGTTGCTTTTCATTCATCTGCTGCCGTGACAGCCCGAGTTTTAGAACCGAAAACACAATATATTAGAAATATCTGGACAAAAAAAACAAATGTTGGATTTTTTTTTTTTTACAAATTCTTGGCAGGTGTCTGATAAGTTTAACTGCTCCAGATGTTTCGCTGAGTTTTCCAGGATCTCTCGTCTGTAATGTTTAGTGACAAATGCACCAATTAGGAGGCTAAATTGAATTCAGTCTGTTTTCTTATTAGCTCGTTTCCTCCAGAGTCAAGACGACTTTTTATTCTTTCACTCTGTAAAATCATATTTCATGTCGGCAGTATTTTGTTCCCTCTCTCGTTGAGTCTCAACCTTCGTCTTCGCTTTCTCCTCCAGGGACCACGGTGATGACGATGACGGCGTTCGATGCCGACGACCCCGGCACGGATAACGCCGTGTTGCGCTACAACATCGTCAGACAGTCGCCGGACAAACCGTCGCCGAACATGTTCTACATCGACGCGGAAAGAGGCGACATCGTCACCGTCATCTCTCCGACGTTACTCGACAGAGAGGTGAGTCCACTCGTCTGGGTGCAACGTGTATCGCAGTGTTTCTTGCAGCTTTCCGAAATCGAGCTTCTAGTCAACATGGGAGTGTGTGTGAGTGTGTGTGTGTGTGTTGTATACGTGGATCTTTGTGCGATCGAACGCCGCCGCTTCCGAGCGAACCCACACGAGCGTCTCTCCATTTAGCCGTCTAACCAGAGCGAGACAACGGGATGATTGCTTTTCCAGCGGGGTGACGAATGCCAGAACATCGATTGGGTTCGCTGGTGGAAGAGGAATATTAGCTGTTGTCAGACACTTAGCGAATAGTTTAATTGAGGTGATACACACTCATCCGCCCACCCTGGTGGTGTCCAACAAGCTTGGCTGAAAAACCTCCCATCCGGAACTGCTGGAACCACAGCGCCTAACTGCCCTGATGAGCCAATCCCCCGAGCTACAGTAAACTGTTTAATAGAGGCGTAATTGATTAAAAGTACGATGAAATGAAATGTAATCAATGCGGCGAGCACCGTTAGCCGCTTTTTGCGAGGTGATGGAGAGGCCAAATAATTCAGGAGATGTATGGCGGCGCTCGTGGCTTCTGCTCCTGTAATGGGAGGGTGAAAATGAGACTTTGGAAGCATGTCCTGAAAGGGATATCTCGAAAGATAATGCTCCTGGAAGAGGGGGAGCAAAGAAAAAAAACACAATAGCAGCGCTCTTACAGTGTCGGCAGCCAAGATTTATTACACCACTAACAGGCCGGTGCTGGAATATGCAGCTGAATGCCTTTGAAGATGGCGCCTCGCCAAATTATCTGCCTGTTTGTGGCCTCAATAAATCTACGAAAAAAACAGATCGTTCCTCTTCACTTTATTTTCCATAACTCTCAAACATTATTAGCGAGCATCTCAAAGTCACAAAGGCCCGAAGCCGCTTCGTCTCTGCATGTAAGCAAAGCGACGCTGGAGTTATTATTTCAGGTCGACTCGGTGAACTCGCTGGGTGGCGGCCACGCTGTATTTTCATTTGGTTTTTTTTAGCTGTAGCTGTAGAAGCAGAGCTGATTATACACCAGTTCCAGTCAGATTTCCATTTGTTTCGATGCACTGAGGTTGAAAAAATGTTTGTCGAAGCCTCCTGGAATCGTTTTTTTGGTTTTGGTGTGATTTGAATGGAGGGATGGTGAGCGCTGGTTGGATGATTAAGACGCCGTTTAAGTGTTTTCGATTTCAAGCAGTGATTCAGCTCGATACCTGCGTGAAGCGACGCCGCAGTCCATGAAATCTTCATTTCATACAAGTGGAATCCAAAGTGCAATGTTTTTTTTTCCAACCAGGAAAACAGGCATGGAGGTGATATTAGCCCGCCGTGGTGTGCAGAGTCCGACTGTAGAGGCAGCATAAGCCCCGAGCGCCTTGTATGATTGTCTACATGTTGTATCTACAAGTATCTGCCCCCCTCTTCCCCACAGTTTATAAGTGTGCAGTTTTTATTTTTAGAAAAAACATCCTGAGGGTTTTGGAGAAAGTCCAGCTGCTGCACAGGATGAAAAAAAGCCAGATGGAAGTGCAGGAGGGACCAGTTTGAAACTGTCCTCCTCGAAGTTTGAGGCTAAATCTCTGCCACTTCAGCACATTCCCATAAATATGACTCCAACAACGACAGCCATCGATTCCATCTGCTTTCTGAAGACAACATGTCGGGCATATGTCAGCAATGTTTGTGACAAAGAGACGGAGAGAAGTTTAAAGAGAACGATGAAGCAGTGGGAGAGAAAGAAAGAAAGAAGGAAAAGAAAAAGTGAGAGACAACCAAACTTTGCCCCCGTTTCTCCAAAACACCTCCGGCGTAGTTCAGGTGCTGCTCTCGGTGTGTTTGGATCGACACCTCACCTGCCCCGGGGAGGTAGAAAGCAATCCGGAGAAAATTGGAAAATCAATTTTGTCACATTGAAATCAGTTTGATTTTCCCTCTAGTGCTTCTGTGAGGCGTAAAATCCTGCCTTGATATGCACATCTATTCCACCGCCGTCTGTTTTTCTCCTCACTTTGCTTCAGACGCGTCTCCGGCTGACGTTACCGAGACGCACGCCGTCGTCGGATCAATGGCGGGCTGTAATTTCTGACAGCTGATGTCGCTGCTCGGATGAGGAGTTTTCATAAGTTTAAAAAGATGAAGGGCGTGCTCGTATCGTTCACCGGAGATCTCTCTTAATTTGCTTCATAGAAATCTCAGCCGAACAACTGAACATCTTTGCTGCAGCGCGTCTCCGTACAGCGCGCTGGGATTTCTGCTTTTAATTATTTGACTTTATTTCACGTGTCGGCGGACGCTAATGCGAACCAGAAAAGCCAATATGGGAAGCAAAGGGTGTTTGACTTATTGTTTCTGATTAGGTCTGACAGGAAATACATGGAGCGATAATGAGAAAGAGGACGCGAAGGGTTAACGGCACTCAGCAGCATTAATAAGCCTCGTGGCCCGTGTGAAGGCGAGCATACGGCGGCCTGACAGAGGAGGAGTGTGAGGTTATCTCTGGAACATGTCGCTGAAATGTGGGATAAAGTGTGTGTGTGTGTCGGTGAGGATAACTTGGTTAATTTAAAGACCCTCCTCCAATAAATAACAACTTTTTAACCTTGCTGACGTGCCCACATAATCATACATCGTGAGCAAAACAAGCACTCGACACCAAGGCTGAGCGTTTCTACCAACCAAGCCGGGTCAGAACGAACGAGAGAGAGCAAGAGAGGGATGGCTGAGCTTTATGGGTCGTCCTGGTGCCTTCAGGGACCCACAGGTATCTGGACTTCTAGGCCTCCAGGGCAGCAGCTGACATCGGGCCGTCACATTTTCTACAGAATTAGTTTGTTTGGCTGAACAACATGGATCATGTTTGTCTATAATGCATCATAAATACTTCGCCGTACCGGTTGTATATTTTAGATGGGGTGGCATTTGTCACCGTGGTAACCCAAAACATGGAGGAGAAGCTTCAAAGGCTTGTATCTGGTTGCTCATGACACCAAGTTTCTAACACGTCTACTGAGGCCCGGTGCTTTCCTAAACCTGACCCCCTGGTGTTCTGGCTGTTCGGTCCAGATGATTCGGTTCTGTGTGCTTCCAGTCTCAGACCTCCTGGACGCTGAATTACACCAGACATGGGTCATTCCATCTCCAGATTATCTTCTGCTCAACCGCCTCTGGTTTGCAGGACGCTTTTAAATCATGACCTGTGGATGTTTAAAACGGCATCTGTGACACTTTCCATTAATATGTCATTCTGATAGTTTCTATTCAAAATCGCCCGTCAACCGGCTTTCAGTACGTTTTTGCATTGAGTTGGAGATTTCGGGGATTTACCAGAGGGACTTTGGATGAATAAATCAGCTGCTCGGAGACAACGAAGCACCTTGATGGAGGAGAGGAGCCTCTGCTGACCTGCATCCTACAAAAAACACCTATAATCCAGATACCTCAGCTGATTTATCAGTCCGACCCTTCAGCTTCATGCACCACCTCCCGCTGTTGCATCCTGACCAGAGCACATCCTGTTTATAGGCTCGTGAACCGGATGAGCGAGAAGCAGTGAGGAGGTCGATGTAGGGACGACAGGTGACTGAAACTTACCCGACCGTACCTTGTCTTCGACGTCACCGGGCCTCTCTGAAGCTGATCATGTGAATAATTTGCTGCTGGAAAATCCATACAGTCGCTGGTAACAAGCATGACTCTTTAAAGAGCACATATTTTTATGCTTTTCGGGTTTTTCTCTGTTCCCTCAGTGTTCTGTTTAGATGCTTTTTCTGCCTGTAAAAGGTCTGCAAACACAAAGCCCAAGGTCCACGCCGACGGGAGATATTCTGCTCCTTACCTGCCTGCAACGCCTCATTTGCTTTGCTGCTGTTTCTTACTAATGTGTAACACATTCTCCTCAGAGACTGGAGCTAAAATGGAACGCTTTTGTGTATTTTGAACCTTATAGCTCTTGTAGGAGACCCCGAAGTAAAATTAGGAATGTGTAACTTTGCACATTATAACCTAACGTGTTGTTTTTTTGCTGATATTTCTTCTCATCTCTGCTGTTGTTTGAGACCTAATGAGCTCATTTGGAACCGTCCACACAATCACAAAGAGAGGCGCGAGGAGTTTACCTCGACGCAGACGCGAGGAGGAGATATTCTGAGAAGTAATATCAGCCGCTAAATAAGAAAGATGAGAGGGCTCGCTAACGTTATTGGCTCGAACTTATTGCAGAATACATTTGAAGTTGCGGTACAGTGATAGAATGATCACATTTCCTCGACGTGCCCACCGACATACACACACACACACCAGCCGCTGTAATCTATTTCGGTCTGTGGAGTGTCCGTATGCAGGCCGCCTGTAACCAGAGAGGACAGACTGCTAATGGCAGTGTGACTTTCTGACTCCCTAATGCTCTCTGGCCAATCTGGAAGCTGTCACCGCTCAGGATGGCCAATCGATGGAGCCGACCGACCCCTCCGTTCCCCCCCTGCGTGTTCGACAAAGGTGAATTACATGTGGGGTAAAATGGAAGTCTGCTGCTTTGTGCGTCTGCTGGCGCCGTGATGTGTACTTTTTTTACTTTTGTTTAGAGTCTAGCTTGCACTTTTACAGCCGGCGCGTGTGGAGGTGTGTGAAATCCTTTTGTTTGTCAGAGAGAGAACAAAGCCCGGTACAGTGCAGCAGCTGTTTGTTTTATATGAAGGTGACTTTCAAATAGAAGCTTAAGAATCACTTTCAGAAACCAGTAAGCAACAGTCCGACCGCGGAGCTGTTCCTCAGCCGGTTGTACAAACGGTCTCTTTTAAGAAGCAGTTGGAAGGACTTTAACTGTAAATGTTTGCATAACGAGCAGCAATAAGAGCATTGGATAAACGTACAGTTACCCCCGTTCAGCGTCATAGTTTCCAATCGCGGCTGCAAGTAAAGTGACCCGGTGTTTGTTTGGCACCGTCCGTCCCCGATAGCGTTTGACTGATAAGAAAGCTGATCCTGTCTAATGGCGTATTTGGCCGGGTTGCCAGAGTGGCTACATGCCTGCGCGCTGCGATGAATGACAAGTGAGACTTGGGCTGGTTCCACTCTTTGGGAAAACTACATTCATTTTCTCCGTTTTCATTGTCCTGCACCCCTCTCGCACCCCGCTGCTGTTATTTTTATTTCCTCCGCCGCCGCCTCGTCGGGCCCGTTCATCACATTGTTTTCTTGCTTATTTTCATTTTGTGTTATTTTGTCTTCCTTCCTTACTGTCTGTCTCCCTCTCTCTCTCTCTTTTTTTTTTTGTTTTTCTGTCAGCCTCGCCTCCCCTTTTTCTGTCAACACTTCACTGTGGACATCCAATTACTCGCAGGTCATAGCATAGTGATTCCATTCAGAGCAGCGCCATTCAGCACGGGCCTCAAACAGCCATTCAAATTACATCCTCGGCTGCCTTCTGAGTTTGCCGCGCTGCAAAATGTTGTTTTCAAACATTTCTGGGGCCACCACCTAATCTGATCCCCCAAACATAATTGAATGTCAGTCGTCACATAAAGATGCTTTCCTCTCTTCAATTAGCATCTCGTTTCCGCGTGTCACGGCGACGAGACAAAGCAGACAGAGAAATATTTACTCCTCCCAGGAAGAGGCCGAAGAGAGTTATTATATTATGTCATTTATATGCAAATAATACCGCACGGGGAACACATTGATAAGATTTCATTACAGCAGATTTGATGTACACTTCAGTTTATAAACTCCCTTTCATTCCCCTATTATGATCTGGAGATTGGAAAGGTGTGAGTAGATGAGGCGGGTGGAGAGCGAGGCGGGCCGGCGTGGACAGAAGAATGGGTCCTCAGAGCAGGTAAGGAGCAAAGAGACGCCGAAACACATAGCCTCGTGTCGGCGAGGAGGGCTTCGGCGCTGCTCTCGAGGTGGCCCGCGAGTACGATCAGAGAGCGCCGGTTCAATATCTGCTAAGAGACGCAGCCTAATGGAAAAATGAACAGCTTCAGGTACAGAGAGAGAGAGTGGCAGCGCGGAGAACAGTTTCAAGATAGGGATTTTATTCATAGCAACAACAATGAAGCCCGGGCACTTTGTATTCCCCGCTTGTTCAGATGTTTTCTTTTTTTTTTTTAACCATATCTTGGTCAGAGTTTTGTGGAAGTAATTTAAAGATACAGACGTGTTGAGAGAATCCTGCAGTTTGGGCTGCATGTAGGACAAAATGTTGTTTTAGTTGTTTCTGAAATGGCTTATTCAGTTTCAGATGTGTTGAGGTTGACTTGTGTTCCTGTTTTAACCTCACCACATGTTGACCTTCGGTTCCCTCGATATCCAAATTAATTCCAGCAAGGACTGCGTTAAGAACGGAGATAATCTAGAAGAATGTAAAGAATAATTAATTGTGCAAAAAAAAAAAAGGAATGTCGATTGATTGCTGAATCGCACTTAGATGATTAGAACATGACGGATGAATGTAGGAGGAGACTGCAGAACGTGTTTGGTTAAATGTATGAAGACATGAGGACGCTGCATGTTTTAAGGCAAACTACAGTTAAATCTTCAGTACTTCAGTTTCCTTGTTGCTGCTATTCTCAGCGTCCAAACTGGTTGTGATGTGACGTAAACAGGGCTTAAACGTGAGCACAGAGAAGCCTTTGCTATTCAGCAGATGAAAACAAGCTCTGCACATATTTTATATTAAAAAGAAGGAACGTAGAGGTGCTTAAAACCTGCACTTTCTAAACGGCCAGCAGGGGGCGACTCCTGGCGAAGACGTCAGATTGTATAGAAGTCTATCAGTAAATAACTTCTCACTTGGTTTGCTACGTCAATAAAAACTATCCTGATGAGTTTATGGTCTCATTTTGTAGTTTTAATTGTTTTTCAGTTTGGCATCATGTTAACTGTGTAACTTATGATCCTGTTTAGAGTAAAATCTTCTACAAAGCAGGAGTATGCTACCTATAACTGATGCCATGTCGGCTTGCGTTTAGCGTCTTCTGCCCTCACTGATAACGTTCAGTTTAAAATAATCAAGCAGGCAACAGCTCAAGGCCTCAAAACATTATTCACTAAAGCAGCGAGTGACTCGACTGCATCGGTCCGCGGCGCATTCCTCACAGCGAAGGCCAAACATTCAGGTGAAATAACAAGAAGCAAAGTATGCGAGAAAAACACATTTTTGTGTGAATGGAAACTTTAACTTTGTGCCTCGTGTCCTCTTTCTGGACACAAACATGTGCAGGCATTGTATGTTTGCTTCCTTCTGGTTTGTTTTTCTTTTTGCCGTGAGTCCGGTTTGCTCCTTTGTGCACCTTTATTCATATTAGATCAGATAATAGTCGCTGCATAAGGCGAGTGTTTTCCAGTGTTTTAACCCTGTTTATTATATTTTTCCCTCACTTTCACTGGTTTAATTGCTGTTCAGATATTTGAGGATGCTCTGACGACAGCATTTACTAAAGCAAGAAGTTCAGGTTTAATTGTTGTTGAATAAGAAGGTTTTTAATTCATTAAAAGTTGTTAAATCAGCTCATTAGTGTGACGTACAGCTGTGTTAGCCTCATGGTTTAATGGGAAGGACTTGAAAAAGACAATAAAAGACAAGTTCAGGCTTAATTGTTGTTGAATAAGATTTTTTTTTTGTTTTTTAAGTTGTTAAATCAGCTCACTGTGTAACATCAACCTGTATTTTTCCATCTTTTTGCCTGTTTTAGCCTCAAGATTTAATGTGACTGACTTGAAAAAGACAATAAATGGCAAATTCTAATGAAATTGTTGTTAAATTGGAGGGTTTTTAATTCATTAAAAGTTCTTAAATCAGCTCATTAGTGTGACGTACAGCTGTAGTTTCCACTCTGTTTGCCTGCTTTACCCCTTTGAGTTCAGTGGGAATGGCTTGAAAAAGACAATAAACGGCAAATTCAGGTTTATTGTTGTTAAATAGGAGTTTTTATTTTATTTTAAGTTGTTAAATCAGCTCATTGTGTACCATGCAGCTGTATTTTCCAATCTTTTTGCCTCTTTTAGCCTCTTGTTTTAATGGGAATGACTTATAGAAGACAATAAATGCCAAATTCAGGTTTAATTTTTCTTAAATAGGACTTTTTTCTTTTCTTTTTTAAGTTGTTGAATCAGCTCACTGTGTACCATGCGGCTGTATTTTCCAATCTCTCTGCCTGGTCTTAGCCCTCGAGTTAAGTGGGAACGACTTGTAAAAGCGACGGATTTTGCATGCAGGAGGAAGACAAAAGCGCTTCTAATCAGATAACACCTAGATTATGGCTTTAACCCAGAGAAAGAAGTCCAGAAAAGAAAGTGAAACACTCGAGTACATTACCAGGAGATCCTATTATAGAGACTGTTACTGCAGTGTCTCCTTGTGTGCTGGCCGCTAGCCAGAGCTCCAGCAGTAATCAATACCGTGTAGTTGGTGTGGACCTGACCACCTCACGCTCTCTTGTTCCTCCCTGAAATGAACAAGGTGGACACCATTCACAGGCATTGATGGAATACAGCAGCCCTCCTTTCCTCCTCCGTCTCCGTCCTTCCTCCTCCTCCTCCTCCTCCTCCTCCTCCTGCCATCTCTCCCTCCTCTATCATGCCTCTGTCCAGTTGCATTAGTGAGGAAATGAGATTCCCCCTAATTAATTAGATCTCTGAGTGCTAAAGATGAAGATTACACCCCAATGAAGGTTAGAGGTGTCAATCACAGTTTTTTAGGCTGAGCATGCCTCAAGATAAATTGAGCCCCCTGGGCATTGTGGGTAAAAGTGTGCGTTGTTAATCTTTTTTTTTTCTTCCCCCCTCTCTCTTGCTTTAATTGAGTCTCACCGACGGTAGTCAATGAAAGCCTGGGACCAGAGAGAACAACAAGTTAGAGAATTATATTCACCAGAAGAGCAGACGAGTGAGAGGAGAGGGGAGAAAAAATAAAAAATACAAAGGATGAAGATGAAAAATTGGATCATTAAGACACTAAGAGGACGGAACAACGGAGAGGAATAAGAAAGGACGAAATTGAAATATCGAATAGAGGTAGAGAGAGGAGTAGGAGACGGTCCAATTTATTTCCATATTAAAATCATGTTTATACATGCGGTGAGGAATAGGCATCGGTTTAGATTATGACGGCTTTTGTTCAGTCCTTCACTGAGAATTTTCTTTTAACACAATAATAAGGTAATGAATAGAGAATATATTTTGGTTTTGGACAAAAAGTGCAGATTTATTTTTTATTTTTTTCAGTTTGTCTCCGTAGCAAAATGTACCTCAGCTGAACGAAACGAGAGCATTTCTTAAAGATATATGATTGTGGTTAAAGAAAATAGGCAGAACATTTTGTTTTCTTATTGTTACCTGAGTAAATAAATGTAAAAGCAGCGGCAGAAGCAGCATCTCTTGTGTCTCCAGTTTGCAGCATTCAGTCACCTGCCAGAGAGCTGTAATGACTCCAGATATCCATTATTTATGTCCATGTGGCACAGGTGTTAGAGACGCTGCAATAACACAATCTGTTCAAATTCTAAAAACTTTATACGCTGGCAGATGATCGCCGAAGAACACGCCGGTAAACGTAATGTCATCGTCGTAAAGGAAGGCGACCGATGGCACCCGGTGGACTCCCAGTAAGGTCGTTTTATTTATCTGTGCAGTCTGTGAAAGTCCACAAAAAATATCTCTAAAGCTGTCATCTGGGTTGTCTTGGGTTTAGCTTAAAGATCAAATGGGAGTTTTCTGGGTTGGGAGGTTCCAACAGAAAAGATGGGTTGCATTGTGGGAAATGTAGTGTTGTATGGTCGATATGAGGGACTAAAAATCCAGATATCTCAGCCTCTATCGGGTCAAGATTGCTTTGCCATAAGTACAACATACAGAGAACTGAAATGGCAAAACTCTGATGCCCCACGGTGCAAAATGAGCAAAGAAATAAAGTAGAAAAATAGGAAAATAACAGAAAAAGAAAATAGAAAAAAAGTAGAAAAGTATAAAAATAGCAGAAAAATAAAATAGTAAAAAAGAGTAGAATTGAGGTATAAACAGGATGTAGACAATAAACAGAATTCTGACAATATAAACAATAAATAGACAATAATAAGCGGCTGTGCAACCACCTGACCTCCTGGTGGATGAAGCTGTCCTTCAGCCTCCTGGTCCTGGTCCTGGTCCTGGACTCCACAGTCTCCTCCCTGATGCCAGCAGACTGAAGAAGCTGTGAGAACGACGGGTGGGATCACCGGCAATGTGGAGGGCTCTGTGGGTCAGACGGGTGTTGTGAAGGTCCTGAGGGAAGAGAGGCACCAAGCATCTTCTCAGCTCCTCTCACGATGCGCTGGAGGGTCTCCTGCAGGATGCACGGTGATGCAGCTGGTCAGGATGCTCTCCATGGTGCTTCTGGAAAAGGTGCACATGATGCTGGCTCTGGCTCTTCTCAGTTTGCAGAGGATGTTGTTGAGCCTTCCAGGCCGGTGATGCGGTGTTGTCGGTCCAGGAGAGGTCCAGGTGATGTGCACTGAGCAGCATGCTGGGTGTCCTGAAGTCCACAACAATCTCCTTCCTCTTCTGGATGCATCATCAGGCTTCACTCTGTTTTAGATCTGTTTGTTGTCTTGAGACAAAAGACTGGTGAGGTTAGTGATTCCCACTAAAAGTAAAGACCTCGTGTTTTCTGCTATTTTTCAGGCAGGTCTGAATAATGCTGGTGAAAGGCTTGATTATGTTAAACATGAAGGTAAAAAAACAGTAAGAGGATGGAAGAGAAATACATCATTCACCTCTAATTATCCTAAAATGAGTGTCAGGATTTGCGACTTTTAGATTTAAAAAATTTCTCTAAACCAAACAAACCTTTACGCTAAATATTAGCAGAGCTCAAATATTAGCTCGTTCAAATTACTATGCACACAGACAGATGATAAAAAGCAAAAAAAAAACACAAGACCTTTTTAAAATTCACAAGTAATCTGCAGGAGTGGAGAATTCTGACTTTTCCCGTGTCCTAAGGAGGTATTAAAAGGGCAGCGGCGAGAGGAGGAGGAAGGAAAGGACGGCGGGCCGAGACCCCAGAATAGACGGATGAAGGAGAGCGACGAGGAGAGCGAGGCGTACAGGTGGAGGGCGGAATAATTAGGGCGAGACAACTGCTGGCTGCTCGCAGGGAAATGTCTGCGCTAAGTGGAAGTGAGGGCTTCAGTAATGTCAGGGAGGTCCTGGTGACGCTACGCTGTCATTATGCTGAGAGAGAGATCCAGCTCTCACCCTCTTGACGGCTCTTTCTCTCCCTTTCTGACTTTTTATTTCCTGCCATCTCCCCTCACTCCTTCCCCTTCCATTCCCTTGTTTTTCTCTCCCATCCTCATTGACCCGAGGATAAAGAGTATTTGTCAACAGCTCTTGCTCTCCGGTGGACCTCCTCCTCCTCCTCCTCCTCTACAGCAGCACTTCAGGCGAGAATTAATTTTGCCCTGTCTCCATGAGAAAGTGCATTGATTGGAAAAGTTTTGTTGTTGTGTGCTCAGTACTTTTTTATTGTTCTGTTTCCCCATGCCACTTTCTCTTTGCTGATGAAATTCGGCGCGGTTCATTGCCTCCGCTAAAGCGGGGAGACGATACTGTTGGGGCCTATCTCTCTTTAGGTGGCCATCTTTGAGGCGGTCTGGCCCTCCTCCTCCTCCTCCTCCTCCTCTGGTGGAGGCATAGATCGGGCACAGATTTGTGTCGATGGCTTCATCCCGCCGTCGGAGAGAAAATGAGAAGAGGAAGTTGGCATTAGCACAAACGGAGGCATATGCGCCGAGGTCATACAGTAATTCTCCTTGTGGAGCAAAGCAGAGGGATTCCGTAAATTGGCTTTTATTTTGTTAAGCCCACTTCCCGCTGACTGTCAAACAGGGAGCTTAATGTTCTGTCTTGCCACTTTGAGATTAATCTAGTTTAATCTATTTGCAGCCCGTCTGAGTCAGAGTTGGACTGGATGCGCTCAAACTAGCGTCTTCTCATCCCTCTCTTCTCCCCCCCTGTGGTTTCTCGAGCACCATTCTCCCCGGACGTAAACACAAAGGAGGCGGCGGCGGTTTATTTTTCTATACCTTAGATGTCTGTATTCGATAGAAGAATCCCACAGGAACGTGCAGATGACGAGGAAATAAGACCACAATAACAGTTTGCAACATAAATAGATTGCAAGAAATAAGAATCAATATTGACTGTCAGCTGTGAGGCTGTTGTTTTATTTTGGGTATCCATATATATAAATATAAATTCTGCGAGTAAATGCCTGAATAAATCTATAACATTCCTTGGAAATTATTCTACCTTTTCTTTGGCGTAGCATCTATCTGTCTGCTTACGTCTGCCTTTCTATATGCATGCAGACCAAACTGAGAGAAGGAGTCGATCTTCTCTTCCATCTGGACCTCGAGCAGTTTTTTTTTTTATTGTGCTCATGTTTTTAGTCTGAGGCTTGTTGTTTCCTGCAGCATAAAGTCCTCCACCTCTATGGAAACAGCACAGAAAAGAGAAGTCAGACGTGTCTCTGACAAAGTAGAAATGAAGAAAAACTGAAATTCTTTTATTATTAATTTTACAAAAATGAAAAACGAATGGAATTGGCGAACACAACAGGAGCTGGGAAACTGGTAACTCTGCTATTATGTCAGTGTTTCACCATTTTTATTTTACTTGTCTGGTTGATGTAAAGCACTGTTGCCTCGCAGCAAGAAGGTTGCCGGTTCGCGTCCTGGTGGGGGCACCCGGGATCTTTCTGTGTGGAGTCTCCATGTTCTCCCCGTGCAGCGTGGGTTCTCTCCGGGTTCTCCGGCTTCCTCCCACAGTCCAGAAACATGCTGAGGTTAATTGGTGATTGTAAATTGTCCGTAGGTGTGAATGTGAGTGTGCTTGGTTGTCTGTCTCTAAGTGTAGCCCTGTGATAGACTGGTTACCTGTCCAGGTGAACCTGCCTTCACCCTGAGTCAGCTGGGATAGGCTCCGCCCCCCATGACCCTAGTGAGGATTAAGGTGTAGAGATGATGGATGGATGGTTTATGTAAACACTTCCTGCAGTTCAGCCCGGTTCAGCAGAACCGTCCCTGAGTTTTGCGTCGTGGATGTTTGTCATGTGACTGCTGGCCTCAACACTTCACTCTGTGCTTTAGCGTCACGGTTGCACTGAGAGACTTTTCCTACAGGATCTGGTTCGAGGGAAGGGTTCGTTTTTGGTCGATTATTTTAAACGAGACGAACAGGATCGAGTGACTTTGATAAAGTAGTTTGGTTCGTTCTTCTAGAGTGGAGTGGGTAGTTCAGGAACCATCGGAAAAGTTGAAAATCTGATGTTTCTGTCAGTTTTTTAAAATCCTAGCTGTGATAATTTGGTCAATTTCTCCAACAACAGTTTTAAAGCCGCCGGTAGGTTTTAGGTTTCAGAGAGTTAAAGAGCTGTGATCTTCCACACCGATGCATCGGCCTCTTTTATACTGCGCAGTGTAAACTCCATTCGATATATATGCTGTATGCTGCTGTGTTCCAGTGAGTGTATTACCATAAACCATCGGCAAGCACCTCTAAGGCTCACTTTATTGTTCAGCCTTTACATAAACAATAGCCGCTTGTAGTCTCTGCTGGTTTTCTGGCAAAAGGCGAGCAGGCTCCCGGCCAAGCATTATTCCAGCACATAACCCCGCGTTCAAGGGCAAATAGGGCTTTAAACACTTTATTCTATTGATTATTATGATACAAACGAGATGCAGTGTATTAATTAGCGAGCTGCAGAGGTGATGGTGGGCAGATGCAGCCTCCTCTGGACACAACTTCTACGCCGCAGGTCCATTTTATATATATACACATGAATATATGGCAGTTTGTTATGAGCCGTTTCTACACTGAGCTCACGCTGACACTTTCTGAATCCTGTGAATATAATGGCATCTGTTCAAAGGCCAAGCGAGGCCAGAGGCGCCGAGAGACAGACAAAGAAACTTCCTGGTCTCTCTGAAAGCTGGAGATACAGCATCCCACGGCGGCTCGGCGAGCTCGCCGTTCCACCGAGCAGCCACACGTGAGCCGGTCGCCACGGAAACATCCTCTGAAGTTTGTTCAGGGGGAAAGGAGTCAATATTTGAGTTTTTTTTTTTTTCGAAGTACAAACCCAAAGGAGGAGGTTTGTATGGAAGCCATAGCCCAGCTGTCAGGAAATGGATTGGGGTTCAGGCGCTGACCTGCGTGGACGAATGTGAGCCCGATAAGTCCTGTGGCCTCTGGGCCAGAAAGATAAGAGCGGCACCCTGACAGAGAAAAGAGAGCGCGAGTCACTCACAAACTGCCTATTTACACATTTATAGTCTGGAAAAACACACACACACACACATAATGATCTCCTTAAACACCTGTAGCCTCGTTTCTTTTCTCTCCAGAGTTTCAGGGATAAATCTGATTATCTGCGTCATCACTGATTCGCACTTAAATTGCAAAAGGAGTGAATTTGGGAGGATTAAAATGCTGCACAGTATAATCAATACATGGGGTGAAAGACACATACGAGAGCGAAATGGAATAATAATGATTCAGGCCAGGAAGCTGAAATCAGCCCAGGATTGTCCCCTCATGGAAGTTTTATTACTTCACATAAATGAGTTATCCAAAAACCTCCAAATAGTTCACATCTAGTTGTTTTTTTTTTCACTGGTCACCTCCATAATTAAGTAGCCTGGAACTAGTGCTCATTATTTTGGTGTCCTTCTGTTTTGCTCGAGGCCTGACTTCAGAGTTCGGACCGACCTGCAGGACCGGTAGCTCTGAGTGAGTGGAGCGACTGCAGCCTGACAGACAGGCTATAGGTTCTTATTTCAAACATTATTTATGTCCGTATGCATCTTCTGCTCTCAGCCTCCGTGCTCTCTTTTCCTCTCCATCTCCGGTACCGTCCATTTCCCCCTCTTCACTCCTCTCAGCCGCATGCACCGACTGAACTTTATGTTGATGCACATATCGCTGCATCCAATCACGTGTGATGGCAGCCAGAGCTCATACAATCAGCTTAAAAGCAGCCGGGGGAGCCGGAGGTCTTCAGATCTCAGTGACAGGCTGCCGTGCATCATTTTGCACTTTTACCTTCCACTCCCAGAGATCCTCTCGCTGCTCCACAGGGCCGGTCCGATCCGGTCTGGTCTGGTTCTACTCCCCTTATTTGCAGCCTGGCCACACCAGGAAGTAGCACAACATAATCCATCCACTTCCTTTGGTTCTAGACACCAATATTGTTGCTCCTCTATATATTTCGGACTGTTGTTATGGGATGATGCAGCGTATTTAAAGCTGGGATAGGCAGGAGTATAAAGTAGGTTTTTTTGGCATTATTAGAAAACAATGACGTGCTAACTTTTGATCACGATTGAAGTTGTCTGAGAGGAAACCAGACTTCTGTACCTCCTCTTGGTTCTGTTGTCAGGGTTTGAAAATCTTGAGATTTTAGCCAATCACAGGGTTTTTTTTACCCAGAGAAGGTTAGAAACTGCTAATAGCAGCAAAGTGACGGCAACGGGTTAAAGAGAGAACTTTTAGTCGCTCTAACTTGCTAGAAATGAGAACTAGCTTGACTACCTGGAGGACGATTTCAATATAATTTCAAATTCTGGTGTCCAATTTGTTTTTTGTTTTTTTTAAAATTTCTGTCTACTCCAGCTTTAAGACCTCGACGACCAACTTGACATTTCCCGCTTTGACATTATTCCCTGTAGGGAATCAAGAAAAGCTTGGATATCAGCTAGAGACACAAAACATAATAATAAAGTGCGAGCCTTTTTATTTATTCATAACCAGCACCATGTCATCAGCGATCCACGGCGCTCCGGAGGTACATCCTAACAACGCCAGATGAGTGGGCTGTCAGAATGAAGGATTACGGATATCGCCGTGGCCCCTGTCTCCCTAATTTTCAGAAAACATATGATGTATTAATCACCCCATTCCCGCATCAAGTGGCCACCTGAATAAAAAAAACGACAAGGTTGTTTAACTCTCAAAAACTGCGCCTCTCTTTACGGAAACTAGGCCAAAAGGGAAAATGGATTTCTCAGTGGAAATAATGTGGCTGCCTGTCTGGGGAGCGACGTGCATCGTGTACCTGTGGGAATATTCATCTCATCTTCACATTCATCCAAGTGGCATTATGCTGTACAATATAGAATGAGCTCCATTTCATAGAACAACGTGTGTGTAATATATGATTGATCCTGATTTGAGGAGCTGTTTATAAAGGACGGCGCTCTACATCTGTCTCCATGAAGCCTTCATTCCCCCCTTGAATAGCTGATTATGCTTTTCAGCAACCACACTGTGATTTGAATCAGTCTGTGCACAGAGACAGAATCCTGTATGACCGAATGTTAAATGATCCGTATGGGGGGAGAAAAAAAAAAAAAGTAGGCAGAGACGCATTTAGACGAAGCGTCAGGTCGGCGACAGCAGGCTTTAGGATGTTCTAGTGTTTTGTTTGTTTTTGTTTTTGCCGTGCGCGCCTGTCTGTTTCGCTCAAGTGGAAGGAGAGGCTTTAGACGAGCGCGTCTTCAGCGATCAAACATTGCAGTTTAATTTTGGTGTCAAGGATTATGGAGATTTGAACAGATCCCATTCAAAAGCTTACACACTCTTTGTGGATGAAGCGTCGCCCAATTTGACTTTGATATAAATCCCTCAAAGAGCAACAATAAACTTACAGCGTTTTTTATTTGAACTATATTATGCGTTTAGCCGCTGCGTGAGTAATTGAGTGAGCCGTTCGCTATTGAGATGTCAGCACAGAGTGTACCGTGATGCGCTGAGCGAGAGCCGTGGAGCCACTTGACTCCGATCTGACGTAGGAGGCAGGTACCGGCGACGCTTCCACTCCCAGCGTCTGACTAACGCGGGGATTTGTTTGTTACCGTAGGCTACGGTGCTGCTTTTCACCGCAGTAAATTTATTAGTGCAGATGGATAAGATGCCTGTTTTCTTGGGAAATAATCTGCAATGAAAAATCACTGCCAGACATGTTGTGCAATAAACTGCAGAAATGGGAATAGGTGGAGTTTGTGGGCATCAGCAGTTTGCAGAGAGCTCTACAGGAACGGGCCCTTATGGTTCTGTTAACATTTAGACAGACAAAGTATTCACTATAAATGTACTAATTACAACGAAGACAATCAATTGGGTTCATTGCACTCAGGATTGCCATTGATCCCTGCATAAGTGTGACGACGCCAAACAATTTGGCCACCGTCTTCGACGGCTAATGGTCGGGATGTGGTGTTGGCCGCGGTCGAGCCTCGGCCCGATCGATGCACCTGAACTCATGAGGATGTTATTATTTTACATTTTGTCTGCGGTGTGGCGAGAATTATCCTTCATCATTTACATCTAAGTGTCCCCAGAGCTGAGGAGGGGTCGCTGTGGCTCCACCTTTTGTTAATGAAAGGAACCGTCGGACCCCGGTGTGACCAGGTCTGTGCCATCGGGTCCACATGATTCCATTGTTACGACATAATCAACGTTATTCGCCTCATCTGTGAGTGGTTCTAATGTTTGGGCTCATTGGGTTTTTATTTTACACGATAACAACCCGGCGTTATAACAAAACGGCCAAATGACACATAGAAATACTGTTAAAACTCCATAAACCGCTGGATGGAACAGTTTAAAGAATCTAAAGCCCGAGCCATCATTGATTGAACTAGAAATAATACCAGCTCAAGTGTACTCAAAGTCCAAATTGCCTTTTAGTCCCGCTCACCTCAAGCAGTGCAGTTTATACTCCAGTGATCTGCTCACAATCTGCTGAATTGCCACTTTTTTTTTTTTTTCTTTTTTAACCACTTAAATTGAGATTTTAGGGAATGCAAGCTTTGGTTTACTCATTTCCTGTTGTGGCCCATCAGCGTCAGCTGGCATCACAACACTCTCCCAGGACTCCACTCCATGTCTGGTGGAGCTCCACAGCTGCAGGCTGCTCAGCAACCCGGGGTTCAAAGTTAGAAATGATTGAATAATTATGTACTTAGTGTAACAGGCACACAGCTTTTAGTGTAAGTATATGTGATTGAGATGAAAGCAATAAAAAACCTGAATGATTCTGATTATCCTCTCCTCACAGTGCAGCCAGCAGATCCTGCTCCTTCCTCCTCATGCCCCATCGTAATCACATCACTCTGCTCGAAGGGTTAAAATCCTGAGGCTGCAGCTATTTTAGGGCCAGTGCGATTCTGAATATTGATGAGTCAGATTGCCAGTGGTTGGGGAGAATCAATCCGCTTGAAGAATGGAAGTGTCGGAGCCGCTGTGGCTGTGGCCAAGTTGTTGTGCTGCTCCTCAGCGCTCAGACGTGAGAAGCCTCCCTAAACGCCTATCTGCCTGCATCTGTATTCCCTGCCTGGCACCCAGCAGATGCTGATGGACCCTCAGCGTTGGGGAGATTTACATGTCGCTGGATCCAAACAGGTGCATGTGAAATAAAGCATGGCAGGTCAACAGCTTGTTGTAGACAATGTTGTGCTTAGTGGGAGCGCCATCAAGGAAATGGACTCGCGACATGTGCGGTGAACATCAAATCACAGCATCAGGTGTGTTTGTCTGACGCTGTTGTGAGTCTAATGTTAGCTCCATAACACTGATTACTGTCCTGCTTCGTGTGTGCGTGCTCGGGGACTGTACAGCCTGTGAGCGACATTTTAAACCCCGTCGCTCGCCAGACATGAATAGTTTTAAGCGCCTCTAGCAGGTGACATTGTGCAGCATCCCTTACTTTGCAGGCCAGGCAGGATTCGTCCTAATGTGACATGCTTCTGTGTGTGTGTCACAAAGACAGTAGCTTTTTCATGAAACTTTCAGAAGCGGTCCCGGTCCCATACAGGCTCGGCTGGCAGAGACTCCAGAGCCGACGCTGGAATACAAATCGAGCTCCACTTTTATCCTCTCTACCAAAATTTCGAAACCGCTAATCTGCTCATCATTTACTTGTTACATTAGCAGGAAGTTAAATGGCTGCTCGGTAAGAGTGGAGTGGCCTTCTGTCTGCTCGCTTCTCCACCAGAAAAGTCCTCCATTAAAAAGCTTCATGTAAGGAATTACGGCTTCCAGCGAATGAAATCAATTTTCCTCCAGTGTAAACCTCCACATCGTGCACGTGGAGCGCGTGTAAAATTTAAAATCCGCTGCTATCTGATTGAGTTTGTCTCTTAAACAAGCCTTTTTAAAGGCATGCTGTCGTGGATGTTTTCTGACAGCTGCGAGGACTAAACCGGCAAAGCTCAACACTGACCACTTAGCCGAGATAATAAGAACTTACATCTCCGCGTTTCAGTCATTAGCATGGCTTCTTATGTTTCCACTGACTCGTCCCGTGAATTTGCATGTGTTTATAGGACGAAATAGACTGGAATGAGATGCCCGCATTAATATGCATGAGTCTCATTAAACATGCACTCATCAGCTCTACTTTTTTTTTTTTTTTTCTTTTTTTTATTTGGATTCCCTTTGCAGTCGTACAAATCACTGGTAATCAACTGTGGTGACATTTTCCAGCAATTATAAGCAAGCTGTCCTCGTTTCAGCAGGAGCTGGAGACAGATCACTCCATTTGCCCCCAGAGCGCCACTGTGACAACATATCACTCCCAGGAGGGATGAGGACATTTCATAATTATGACAAAAGACTGGATGAATAATATTTACAATCTGAAATGGTTCATTATTCCCAAAGAATTCGCTAAAGACAAAAAAAAAACAAAAACAGGGAGGAAGAGTTGTCATTTGCTGTTTTCACATGAAATCTCCTCAAAGGAATCATAATGTCACATCATTGTTCCCAAAAATAGACGAAGGGTTCAGGAGGTGGACGCGGTTTCAAAGCAGCTAATTTCAAGGGGTTTCCAGGAAAGAGCTACAGGAATCAGTTTAATTGGAAGTAACGGCACGGGTCAATTACCAAACCGCTCTAATTAGTCACCTGTAAAGACATTACATTTAATTAAAGTTATTCTTGTGTTTGCTTGCTTGTCTGTCTGTGACTGCATACAGTTTCCCATCCAGCAGACATGTGAGTCCAAGCTGTTACGAATTGATCAGTATGTACACAAAACTTCTTTTTATTGATCGCGACCTTGAGGAGAGACGACACACAGCAGAGGAGTAACGAGAAGGAAGAGAATGGGGAAATGTAAAGGAGTAATCAAAAGGCAAAATCAATTGGAAGTTTCTCAGAAAGTAGTCGAGATATCAGCAGATCTATTCATTTATTACACTATAAAAAAAAAAGTGTACATGTCGATCATTGTGTCCTGCATTGTGTACAGCTATGTGTTGACTGTACATAGGTGTAAACACTCGGCTCCTCTTTCCTTTTCCGTTTGAAAGCGAGCTCCAGGGAGAGACGTGGCGAAGCAGGCTTCAGTCGACAGACAGCGTTAAGCTCTCAGTATGTGGTCCTGCCACTGTATCTCTTCCTCCATAATGAAAGAGCAGCGCTTCAGTAGTGAGGAGAAGACAAAAAAGAAAAGAGAAAAAACAAAACAAATAGCGGGCTCCCTCGATGCAGAGCTGCACATTAAAAGCTCCTCTCCTCTCTGATGCAAGTACACTATAATTGGCTCCGGCGTTATGTGCATTACAGCCGCTGTGGTTTGGGAAGCGTTTAGAGCGACGTACGGCGCCGTTGTGTCTTATACGATGCGGTTCTCTGCAGAATGACACTATAGACACAGGCTCGGCTTTGTTAGTGCCGTTGATGAGCACAACTTGTCAAGTGCGGAGATTGTTGGCAGTTTGAACTCACCTCCATGCCAGCAGTCTGTTCCTCCGTCTCCGCATTACTGCTGAGACGATGAAACCGAACAATCCCACAGAAACTTATTATTCCTATCGCATGACTGCGATGTTGGCATCTCTGACTTCTTCCTGCGTGTTCAGGCGACACTAGATGTGAGAGCTCGTGCAAAGACGCGTTTGGCCGCCGATCAGTTCGAGCTCAACGGGATATTCGGGTGTTTACATCACGAGTGTTGGACCACTCGTCCACTTTTCCTTCTGGTTCTTGTATCAGAGTGTCCGTCTACGCATGCAGCTCCCTTCTCTGACAGTGTTTACACCTCAACTTTCATTTCAACACAACTGTCACTTGTCAAACTTTCACTCCTTTCAGCATCTTTAATTCAGCTGGAACTCCCGCTCTTTTCAGCGCTTTCAACTCGGCTGACATTTTCTCTCTCTCTCTCTCCTTTCGCTTCTCACATTTCATCATCCACCTCGGCTCGTGTCAGTCTCCACAGTCACTCCGGCTTCTTTCACTGCTTCAGATGCTGCAGCTTATTACCCAGAAAATTGCATTACATTCAAAAACCTCCAAAAAAAAAAATAAAATCAACATTTTAGGAGATTGCTTCTAATATAATTTTCCGCACAAGCAAGCACATGTAGCTGCTCTTTAGACAGATTTGGTATTTCTAGTTATGAAGTTGCCTGAAAAATTACCTGCAAAACACTGTTGGAGTTATTATGCACGGGCGCAGGATTGTGGCTGGTTGCTGAGGATGCACTAAGTGGGATAACGTACGCTGAAAGTGCATCAAAGTGCAGTTAGACAGCTGCTCTGTGGGAACCCCAAATAACTCCCTGTTTACTGTACAGTGCAAAACCTTTACCTTCATCCTGTGTGCTCCCATAACTTCCAGAATAAACCAAAAAAAACCTCTTCTTCATGCATTGTGCTTTGCTTTCTGCTAATAATTCCCCAAAACAATTACAGTTAATCAGCTTCCTATAACTGCTCTATACCTACAAACACTTTAAAGGGCGCAAATATTTACTCACTCTCTTATTTTACAACTTTTTAAAAAATTAATTAACATTACTGTGTACAAATCTGTGTTTACTTTGATATGAAATAATCCTTTTTTGTGAATTCTTGTGCAGAAGCCTAATTTTATTGAACTTAATTCGACGTTGAAAAGAAGCCATAAGCGGAGGGAAGCTTCTGAGGCGGCTGAATGCGTTTAATAAGTATATATATATATGGAGGCATGAATAAGGGATTTTGAACTTTTTTTTTGCTTCTGTATTATTTCAGCTTCATTGCTTTCACATAAAGTTAGTAACTCGGTTGGTAAATTAGTTAAATTTGCCAACTTCCTGAAGTTTTGTGCAAATGAGCAGAAACTGCAGCGGAGGAGAAACTGCCCTGTTTTGTTTACATGAGCGCTTTAAAGCAGCACAAACAGCATGCAGTTAGTGCTTAAGCCCGGTCGCAGCTGTTGGGTGGCGGAGACGCGTGCAACTCCTTCTCACGACAGACATCTTGACTTTATCCGAGCAGGAGAGGCGCAGATTAATGATGGCTGTGTTCCAGCGGAGGTCCTGCTGTCGCGGCTGCTGATGACAAATGTAGAACTTGTCGGTGTGTTTTCAACTTTCTGAGCAAAAAAAGAAAGCGTGAGCTCCTCCGTTGCTGCAGCACCCCCCACCGGGCCGGCTTCCCGTCGGCGCTCCGGTTTTCACTCTGCTTCGACTGTAGACAACTCCGGCGAAACCTGACTCAGTTGTGGGTCTCGTCTCCGATAGCAATCAGCCGCCCGATCGAAGGGAAGAGAGACTCCTCGCCACGTGGTGTCCGAGGAGCAACTGTGAACCTAATAAAACCAAAACTTCCTTCACTAGAGCTTCCATCGCTCACAGGAGAGGGGGCGAGGAGGAGATCTGGCAGGATTGCTGCAGATTCCACCCACCCAGGAGATTCACAGCTCGTCGTCTCTGCTCAACAGCTCACATTGGGTCTCAGATACCTCCAGCATCAGCAATGAAGTCCATTTAAAGAGCCAGAAAACAGCCCATGCCTTGAAATGTCCTCCCCTTTTTCCACTCTGTCTTTACACGTCGGCAGCTTTCTGCTCGTGTAAAGCCGAGGTCTGAATTAGTTTGGATACCGTGTTCATTTTCATTTCTATTACTTATTGTTCACCGCGTCTTGCAAAATTGTTCTGCACTTTCATGTCTGGCACTGAACCATATCCAATTTGTTATGTCTGCCATCCTAGTTTTGAAATGAGTCATCTAAAGTCTGTTTTTTTTTTTCTCTCCTCCTGCCACAACTCAAAACGTCTGCCTTGGAAAAAAAAACAACAACCTCTATTGCCCAGTGAACCTGACTCGGGCGCAGCATGACGTGTAGTTAAATAAAAGTCTGTCTGACAAGGTGTTGGTCTGTTAATATCAGTCTGCAGCACAAAGAGTAGTTTAAGCAAATTATCTTAGAGGTTGAATCAGAATGTGGGGCTCTGACGGCTGTGACGGGACTATTTTCCTTTGGTGCCATCAGTCTCATTACTCAGAGTCCTTCTCCAGCTGACTGTTTGCCAGCCAGCCAGGTGTTTTACTTGCAAGTCAGCTCCGTGCAGACTCCACCCACGGAGCTCAAAAACTGACAGAAATGATGCATATTGGCTTCAAAACGTACCTTTGCACACTTGATGATGCCCCGCGTTTGTGCTCCATCATCACCTGGACCGATACGTATTTAAAAACCAGACGTGCTCTGTGAGACGGACGTGTGATGGATTTCTGAGACGCTCCAGAATTTTTGCATCTTTTTAGCTCATTGATCCTTCTTTTTGGATGCTCGACTGGAGCAAAGCCAGACGAGAGACTTCCACCGTAATCGCAGAGTGACAAAAAAAAAAGAAGCATCCAAACATTTAAAGAGTTTGAGCTAACATCTGCTGTCGTTCCCTGTTGTGCACTACAGGAAAATCCACATCAGGAGCTGCTACTTGATGTGGAATTGATGTGCGCTGGAACTGCTCTGTGTCTGCCTGTCCCCGGCCCTTAGTTCCTGTGGCTCTGTGGGAACGCAGCCACACTTGGCTAAGTTTGTTTGTGAAATGTTTCTGGACTTCTGTGAAGAGAGAGAGAGAAAAAAAAAGAGGAAACCCACTGAGATTAAATGTGGTGTGGGTTTGCGTAGGTGTGCGTCTGTCTGTGGGCTTGTCTCGATCTGAGAGACAGACTTTGCCTGAAGGACTTGTAATGGGCTCCATAAACGCTGCCTGTGCATTAGGCTGTTCCAGGTTAAGAAGACCTCCACTGGATTTACAATAACAGACCAATGAAAATATGATGTTTTAGAATTTAAGATTTTATTTCTGGTATGTGGTTAGTGATTATAATAAACAGGTGCGTTCATTTGCATTTTCAGCTCCAGGAGAAAATCTAATTAAACTGGGAACCCTGTGCTTTATTCAGCAGGGTCAGCATGTTTACAGTCACCTTCTCAGTGACGCTAAAGCTAGCTCTGTCAGAGTTTAGTGAAGCTAGTAGTTTGCTGAATGCATTTCCTGTTTGACATTTCCTTTGTGATGATGCAGGTGGAGACAGACTCGTATATGATGTCGTCCTGCAGCTCTCTAATGTGACACTAACAGCGACTCTCTAACACCTCCCGTACGTTATCACAAGCTCACACCTGCAGGAAGTCTCACCTGACAGCGCTGTTTCTAAAATGATCGCCTTCCTTATGAGTCCCTAATGATTTTTAACATTAAATCTAAATTTTCATTCACATTTCAAAATAAAGGCATTTTCTAATGATAAGCTCAGACTGCCATGGAATAGGAAAGACTTCCTGCTTGATCGGATGTATGAAGAAGAAACGCTGCTCTAACCCAGGAGACCAGCGTCTACATCCCACATGGGGACATTTTATTTATAGACTAAAGTTTTGCTAAAGTCTCTGCTTGCTGTCTGGGGGAGGCTGCGGCACCAACACTACATGCTAGGTTCAGGAACAAAACCCAGTTTGGGTTAAGATATGATCCCATGTTCTGGGTTGCCAGGATAGCGAGTCCCACCACGTCTAATATGTGATTGGTTGGCTCAAAAGAACAGCAATGAAATAAATGTTAAAGATATGTTAATTATAGATGTATTAGTGGCGCTTAAATTTCTTTAAAAATGTAATAAAGAATGTAGTTTAGTGGTATCAGAGTTTTGGGAGACGGTGCTGATGAGCTACAACAGTCTGGTCACTGCTACCTAACCGACCTACCTGTCTCCAAATGAGCTTCTTACCACCGAGGCATATGTTAAGTTGTCAGATGGAGCTGCCACAGATCAGACAGATGAAACCCCGTCACCGATTCGTGGCTTGTTCCTCCTCAGGCTGGGTACGGTGAGCGTTCCACCAGCCTTTCCATTTCACTGATTCTCCAACACAATCATCTGGCCGTCATGACCCGGCACTTCTTAAAGTTTCCCAGGTTCTGTCCAGACCTTGATACGAGATCATTCGCTGCATCTGTGAGCGATCACCATGTGTTGGCCCATCAGTGTGTACTCTCCTGTTTTCTCTGCTCCTAGAAATCTGCATACTCCCACCGATCAGGGAACCAATCAAACGAGTCCGGTGAATGATTAATTCGTCCTAATTGGTGGGTGACGTGGAGTGTTTGGAAGCGGCGCCCCGGCGGGACGGCCCTGCCACCTCTACTCCCCAGCGAACGGCACCCCCGTTTGATCTGCACTAATCTAATTAACACTTCAACAGGAACACCTGGGCTCTTCACTGAAGGATCTGCGACTGCTGTGTGCGTGCGCACAAACACACGCACGCCGAACACGTGCACGCTCGCATGTGTGCACGCGTGCTTCCCAGATGGGCCTTTGATAGCTCTGATGGCCGCGGGATGATGATTGCACTTAACTCGAACGCTCTCGCACACTCACACTCCTGCGCGCACACACATGCACAAAATGCATGTTCCGCTCTTAGTGTGGGGGCATGTGGTAATAGGGGACTATTTCAGTCCCTAATATACATCTAACTGCTCACTAAATGACACGATTAGACTGTGGTCTGATGGTGCACCTGATTAGATTAGCCCCGGCTTGCGCTTTCTGCTCTAACTCACCGCAGCCTTAAACCCAACCTTGACCCCAATTAGCCCCTCACTCATCAGAGAGAGCTGAGGGACACCGGTGCTGCAGCAGCTTATCATCCTGCTACTAATTGGCCTGATGAGGCGGGATAAATATGGTCAACGCTGCAACGCAACCCCCTCCTCCCCATCAATATGTACGCTGTATGTGTGGAAAAAAGGAAAAAAAATGGCAGGGAAAGAAAGGAGCAGGGCGATGATGTGAGAGAAGGCAGATGTGAATTTTATCGTTTTGTTTTTATGCATTGCAGTCACACTAAAAAATAATCAGCCCGGTTTATTCAGCATTACGTGTTTTATTACTGTCTATAAAGTTGTGTTATATTATCTCAGCCTGTCAGAGTGACGCAGACAAAAGGGTTAAATCTGAGGTTTTGTAAAAGGGCCAAGATCCCACAGGCGTGTGGTTTCACGAGCATCGCTTTGTTCTGGGCTGAACGGGGATCAGATGTGGTCCGAGTTTAACGGGGATGTGCCTCATTAAAGATGGGGATTCAGTTTAACGTTACCAATGTTTAAACAACTTTTAAACGTCTTTCTAACACGTCTAAACAAGACAGTATCATCAACATGCTCACAGTATTTATGCTACATGTTGATGTATTTTTGCTCCGTCATCTCTCCTGTACCGCTGTGTATGTACAGCAAAAATGAAAATAAACTTGATTTGATTTGATTTTTTAGTCGGTATAATCTAACACTAAACACAGATAACAAGTGGTAAAGTCATATGTATGTTCATATAATGACTTTGCATGTATTTGGTTAGAAACTTGAACTTTCTGATGACGCGAGACGAAGGGTCAGAGGATCAAAGTTTTACAAATCATTCTCCGGGGAACAAAACTGCATGTGTCAGAGTTAATTGCAGTCCATCGAGTAGTTCATCGAGATATCTGGACAAAAATGAAAATGTCAACTTCACGGTGGCACAAGAGGAACAGAATTATTTTGTCTCTCAAAACTAAATGTACGTAGAAAATCTGTTAGAATATTTCCGTGTGAAGCAGCTGAGGGGCAGACAGGTAGCGGTTTCCCACAGAACTATGTCAGCATACGTTTATCGACTTTATTCGAGGTAAAAGCTGCTATAAATAGTGCAGTGTCTGGAGCTGCAGTTTCGGGCTTTTGTCTCGCTCAAATGCAACAACTAGAGATTAATTTGTGGTCTGCGGGGTGCAGCTGCCCCAGGCCCGGCTGGGCTATTTGTCATAACGTAGGCTTGTCATAGAGGCTCAGAAAAGGCATTGTTTATTGCTGCTGTGTAGCAGAACACTGTGTCTATGTTATCGTTGCTTTAATGGAAAGCTGCATGTAGTCTGTAGTCATATGTGGGCCTTTTTGTGGCGACTATATGGTTGCATTAAAGTTCCGGGTATGTCGTCTGTTCTTCAGCTATCTGAGGTCTGAGTGGAGTCCGTGGCGCTGACCGTGGTTCTGAAACGTCAGCAGCAGCTTAAATACCAGCAGGTCGCTGGTTAATGATGAATCCGGGGCGCTGTCCGTGGTGCTGAAATATCACACCTTCCTTATAACCCTCATTTCTCTCCTCTCCTGCTCACTTCCAAGAGTTCCTCCTTCGATCTGTGTGGCTTCTCCACACAGTCTATGAAATGGCCTTCAGCGGAAAATGGCCCGATGTCGCGGTCAAAGCTGTCGCATCCGACACCAGAAAGGCTGATCGTAGGACCGCCGTCCGCACTCCATCGGCTTTGTGCCTGCTTGCTTCGATGCATCTGTCCTGTATGTAAACATTACAGGAAGCTATGGCTGCTTGTTTAGACTCCGCCCATCTCCCTCCGCTCAAGTTTCCAACAAACCGACGGTGTTTGAGTAAAAGCAGAAAATGTGGCCATTTAAATGCCAGTGGAGTTTCTGTGATTGTTAGTTGGAGATGCGTCGCTCGCTAACAGCTGAATTACAGCTTCTATTGTTTACCGAGATTTACGAGAAAGAAAAAAAAAAACACGGAGGCAGCCGCAGCTCTGGGGCTGATAAATCTTCATTAATGAATGACAGCGAAAACCAATGACGGAAAACAACAGAAGAGGAGAACATTTCAGAGAAGAGCAACAATCATAAACTCACCGGCCTGAAAAGTGAGAGGAGGTTCTGACGCTGTGCCATGAATGACCCAGATCTAGATCACAGTATAAAGTATTCTAAGATACCAACAATACAACATAAACAGCAGCAGTGGTGCCAGCACCTGTAGTACTCTGTAATACAGCAAAGTGGTGGTTCTGTATGTGCTCGTTTTCACTGTGAGACTCCAGTGAACCAAGCGAAGGAAGATGTTTGTGTAGAGGAACATCCTGCCTGTAATTACCAGTAAAAGCCGCTCCTGGTGAAAGTCTGTCGTGTATGCAATCGTCTTCCACAACACGGAAAAAGAATGTGTGCAAAGTAAATGCATGTAAATGTAGAGTAACAGTGAAGTGTTTGGACGCACGTGGGAATTTTATTATTTCATTTATTTAATTTTGTTATTCAAACATTGTTGAAAAACTGTAAAGAAGCAAAAGAAGAAGAAGAAACTATCCAAAAAGAAGTGGTTTTGGATTCATGTGGGATGCAGTAACTCTCAGGAGGCTTCATCAGGTCGAATGCAGGCGTCTCCGTACGCGCTCAACACTTTCTGGCTGCTTCTCCTTCACTCTGCGGCGCTCCAGCTTTTCCCAAACCATCTGGTTGTGGTTGAGTGGATGTGGAGGCCTGGTCGTCTGCACTCCATTACTCTGGAGAATGATGTCTTGGTTGCAGAGCCCTCACATAGCCTGGAGGTGTGTTTGGGGGGGGGAAAAAATAAGCAAAAAAACATGATGGTTCCACGAAGCACAAACCAGATGGGTGTCGTAAGCAAAGGCAGCAATGTTTCTGTTGTCAGACAATGAAATGAAAACAAGTTATTCACTGAAATGTTTCCTATTAGGTCCATTATCTATCCACCGCTTAATCCTCACTAGGGTCATGGGGGGCTGGAGTCTATCCCAGCTGACTCAGGGTGAAGGCAGGTTCACCTGGACAGGTAACCAGTGTATCACAGGGCTACACTTAGAGACAGACAACCAAGCACACTCACATTCACACCTACGGACAATTTAGAATCACCAATTAACCTCAACATGTTTCTGGACCTTGTGGGAGGAAGCTGGAGAACCTGGAGAGAACCCACGCTGCACGGGGAGAACATGGAGACTCCACACAGAAAGATCCCGGGTGTCCTCACCGGGACGCGAACCGGTGACGGTGCTAACCACCGAGCCATCTTGCAGCCCGTATGTTAACCAGCTGTCACTTTATAGCCAAGCTTGTTCTGCACTGCTAAAGTCCTGAGTTTATAACCACGACATCATCCGACCAAATCGCCGTCCACATACGTTAAAGACAAGTTCTGTGACTTTAGCTGGATTTACACTCTGATCAGTGAGAGGGGAAGCAAGACTTCACCCTGTGGGTCAGTGCAGGCGACTGCCCTTTACAGAAATTATCTGTGGATACTTCTACAAGTTGAAGATTTGTCACTACGTGCTTTTTTATTTAAAAAAAAAAAAAAAAAGACAGGGAAAAAGTTGAAGTGAAAAGTTGCTAAGTTGGCAACAAAGCCAGTTTCACAGACTCCCACTCAAGGACGACGGGGGCTGGAGCAGGCAGGTCGGCCATAACCGTAAATTTCATGATAGAGGTAAGTACCGTCCAGGTGACTGCGTGTCGGCGGTGGCCTTGCAAAGTTCACTGTGATTTAGGCGTCAGATGTTGTGTTGAGCCATTTTCAACACATTAAATGCTGATTTTTAAAATAGAAGAAGTCGGTTTTAACAGCAGCATTAATGTGTTGAGCGGAGGCACGTCGTTCAGTTTACAGCTCAGCTTCAGTGTTCGGTATCAGCTCTGGTGTCCACGGTGGGGAAGAGAAAGAGAAACTTATTTTAAAACAGAACAGCGCATATTTAACTGTCTGCAAGGCATGCTATATTTTAGGTGAGTGTAGGTGTTGTGAGCAACACAGAGGGAAGTTTTTTATCCCGAGAATTATTCATACAGAGCGTGCGGTTACAAGTGCACAGCTTTCCTTCTGTTGCCTTAATCATCCGTGTTCGAATATCTAAGTTTGAGAAACTAACTTTTGATTTCTCGTTGCTGCTTGAGGCAGACGATGCTCCTCTGAATGTTTAACTGTCAGTCCAAAAACTGGAAAGAAAAAAATGACGCTAAAGTCAAGATGTCAGGATGGCTCCGGACTCGTCCTGAGGCTGATGGCCTCTGTTTGATTATGTTCATGTGGACTTTGTGTGTGACAGGATGCAGCAGTGAATATATGAGTAACACAGGGTCTCTACCATCTGATCCCTGTCCATCATTTCAACTTGTTCACATGATTAATAATTATGTTTAATTGAGCTAATAGCTGCTGTGCCGAGTGTCGGAAACGCAACACAAGAATCCTGCTGCTGCGTGACTGACTGATCGAGTTCCTAAACACAGAAACTGGTGCTGTGGTAAAGACCATCGAACCGAGACCGAGTCCTGGCCGAGACCAGCGTTTAACCGAGACATGACCGAGACCAGAGTTTAACCGAGACATGACCAAGACCAGAACTTACTGAGTCCTGACCAAGAACATAGTTTAACCGAGACCTGGCCGAGACCAGAGTTTACCGAGTCCTGGCCGAGACCAGAGTTTACCGAGTCCTGACTGAGACCAGAGTCTACTGAGACCTGGCCGAGACCTAGAAATGTTGAGACCAAGTCTTGACCGAGACCAAGTCAATATCAGGAGCAGACTCGTGCTGTATTTAGGATAAAATGCAAACCACTGCACTGCCTGACTGATGTTTTTCCTCCATGCATCAGGAGCTACTATGTTTAGCTCATATTTACTTCTATGTGTTGCTAATATTCATTGAATCTTGTAAGCAGAGGGTTTCTGACGAGTTCTGGTATAGCGCCAGATTGAGCTAAAGTCCAGTTTGTCTTTGACTGAGACCACACCGAGTAAAAATGTCGATTCCAAGACGAAACCTGAAATCGACACCTTCAAAAAAATCGTCTCAACGCTCATGTCAAGTCCTGATGCACCGAACAGAGCTGAACAGCTGAAGTAGAAGTTAAATAGAGTTTCTTATCATCTCAGCCTGAACCTTGATCCAGATGTTTTCTGCAGTAACACAATGATTGCACAATACAAATGAGAACTGCTAATTAAGTCTTCCCACTCTGCACTGTTTCCCTAAATATAAAATTTTCAGTTTCTCGCTGAATCCAGTCAGTCATTCAGAAGTTTTACTACAAGATGATCCATGTTGAAGCTGTTCCTATAACTTACCTGTACAGGGCTTTGACTGAAGCTCAAGTTTTGGAGCATCTTCGGACCACAAACCTTCTGTTTTAGCTTCACCTGGACTTTTATCAACAATACAGATTTTTACTAGAGTCAATTTATTGTTTGCAAATTGTGCTTTGTGGTTGTTTAACATTAAAAAGGCAGACAAACCTTAACAAGTATATCTATATATGAGTATGAATGGCAGTGGAAAGCTAATAAACGCTAACATTAAGCACTGGAGACGGTTCCAGCACCCGTATACGGTTCCTACAAATGTATATGCAGGTGCTGATAAATAATAGTCAGTCAGCCGACACACAGCGTTGGAGGCCATATGTTTCCAGCCATATGGTTCTGGATAACTCCTCCTGAGCGACTTAAAATTGTCAAAATACCCATCCATCAATCCGTCCATCCCCTCACCCGTCCACTCGTTCTCTGTACTCGCTCTGTCCTTGTCGGGGTCTCGTGGGATCGGAGACCATCACGGTTTAAATTTAGCCCACGGATGGAAAAATCCAGATAGATTGCCGCTATAGAGCATCTTACTGTATGTTGTAGGATACTAATGAGATCACATTTAATCCTGCCCAGAGATATGTCGTGTGTGTGGGATTAGTACGTCAGCATAAACAGGTTTGCCAATTTCGGGGATTGGTTGGGAGGAGATGGATACTTTCAGGAGGAAGCCATTTCTTTAACCGCACGACAATCTCCATAGTCCCATATCTCCCCGGAACACGGATCCTCCACAATGGCCCGGATTCTGGCAGGATACGAGCGTATGTTTAGCTCGGAAATCTACAGGAGCTCATTATGTCGCAGCTGAATTAGCGCGGGTCAGAAATCCTCGTGGAGCTACTTTAATAAAGGATGCACGAATGTTCTCGACGCTGGAATCCAACAGCAGAATAAAAGAAGAGAACGAAAAGACATTAACAGAGAGAGAAAAAAAGAGAGTGTTGTCACAAAAGCTAAGGTTGGAAGAGTGTTCACAAAGGAGAGGAACAGATGAAATCAGGGGATAGTAGAAAGGAGAAGAGGGGCAGAGATATAGAACTACAGAAGCTGCTTGACAGTCCTTTGAGCATCAGCCGTGGGGGAAAATTGGGACTTGTTTCACTTGAATGCATGTTGAATTGCTCCCTGTTTTTGTGGAGTTTCTTTCCAGCTGAAGTATTTGAACTATTCATTTTGTTCTCTGTAGAAAAAGAGCCGAAATCATGGTCGCCCGACTCTTGTACTTGTCAAGTCCATATTTCCAAAGTAGCATTTACTGTGTGAAAGGATCTTTTGTTGTGGGAAGGCAGACACAGAGCAGCGCCGCCACAATGCCTCATTAAATTCCTCTTTTTCTTTTTTGCTCTGTGTGTGTGATGCTATGTGTTTTGAGCTCATTCAATCTTTATTAAGCTCGCAGATCGTCGGCAGGAAAAACACAACAAACTCGGCTTTGATTTAATCAAATAGCGAAACAATTAGATTTCAGTTCAAGCAAACAACAACGACGACGACGACGTGTAGGTGCGTGAAGCCGCCCGTCCAAAAGCAAACAGTTTCTTTAAATTTCCTCATTTCGGCGGCTCAAAGTGTTGATTTTTCATTATTTCTTCTGTGTCAGTTTAACGTTTTAATGAAAAGATTCACATAAAGCACAACAGCAGCTTCTGCTTTAGGAGTTTGTTCAGCCGAATTGTGTTTTAGAATCATATTTTTTCACCCCTAATGCAAACTGGCAGAAGACAAACTACACAAATAACGATTTCATAATTCAACAACAGGATAGTTTTTCCAGGCCGCGCCTTCTAATCTGCATTCTGGAGGCCGTTTGTCATAATTAGCGCCATAAAACGAAGAAGTGCTTCAGCGGTTCGACACTTTAATCTTCTTGTTCCACAGCAAAGTGCCTGCGGAGGGAGAATTCTGAGCCGATTGATTACCAAAAACTACCCGAGGAGTTCTTTTCAAACTACAGCCTCCCGCCTCCACATGAGCTCACGGAGGTCATTTTAAAAAGTTGCTGCTTCGCCGACAAAAGTTGAGGAGAAATGCTGATTGCCTCCCTTGATATCTCCATTAGAATAAGACAATAGATAAACACTTTGTTCTGCTGCGAGGGGCGGACGCTCCCAATCGATATATTTTAGACGATGCCTGAAGAGTCGGGGCCAGAGAGCAGGACCGGGATCAGAGCAACGGGCCTCCAGTCAGTCGTCTCCAGTGTTTCTTGGAGGACGGACAAACAGCAGGCGAGCAGCGACCACCAGCGCCGGCGGCTACGGTTCTGGATTTCTTCAGAGTCCTTCCCGCCGCAGTGCTGCTCGCCAAAGAGTCCTGCCCTCGTAGCAAACCTTTCTTTTTGCAATTAACACGATAGAATTGTCGACGGAGTCCGAGGGCGCCTGTTTGCGCCGCCGCCGCCTCGATCCGGTGAATCTGACCCGCTGCAGGAGATAAGGCACGAGGAGATTTGTAGCCTTTGGTCGTCGTACAGCGCTGCTCGACAAAGTCTGAAAGGCATTTAAGATGATTAACTTGTGTCTTTATGCCTTGGGCTCGCTTCCTGAAAGAATATTAGAAATTGCACTTCTGTCAAATTCATGAAATTATGTTTTAGTCATTTTGGCGCTCGGCCCATTTACATATTTAATCTCCCACACTGTAACTTTTATGCACTGGGATCTATTACTGGAGCGCTTTTCACTTACTTTAGGTGAATGAGATGATACCAACCAAGAATTTAAGTTAACTTTCACATGTTTCCCACCTGCTGACGTGCAGCGGATGCAGAAGGAGCCTTAAACTCTTGATTCACAGGAAGCCGCTCCAGAGCTGTTTCCTTTATTTATTACTCTACAAGTTGCATGTGTTTTGTGTGTTAAGGCACCGAGCCTTTAATTGCTGTTGCATTCTGTCTGAGAGCTATTTTATGCACGTGTATTTACATAAAGTTTTGCATTTTTACAACACGGTCGGTGCTCAGAAAGCAGCTCTGCTCCGATAACGAATGTGTTTTAATAAAGCTGAGGAACATGTATGATCTGGAGGTGTTTGCAGCAGATTTAGCGTCTGTTGTTGTCATTTTACGGTTAAGAATCCATGCAAATGCAAATGAAGGCCTCGTCCACACGTATACACATTTGAAACGTAGCTTTGTCTGTGCGTTTAGGTCGCTGAAAAGAAACCGTTTTGGTTCCTGATGTGAGAATTCGTGGCGCTGTGTGGCGCCAGCAGGACAGAAGCATCAGAATCAGTCCATACGTGTGATTCCTTCTTCTCTCGATGTGCTTTTGTTGGT
>NW_007577803.1:823435-868522 GCF_000690725.1 Stegastes partitus | reverse complement strand
GTTTGTTGTTGTTTGTACAGTTACAGTATTTCTTACATCTGTTGAGCGTGTATCGTATCTTATTCGTATCCTCGAGGGTTTTGGATAAAAGCTCATCATTAACGTGCTTCCCTTCACGTCTTCCTGGTACTGAGCAGCGATGCCGGTTCGTCCTCTCTGCCTGCATGCTGTCGGCTGAAACATCCCGTCTGATGTTTGTCTTCTGCTTTGTGTTGGTAGTTTTTCAACCAGCGAGCGACTCTGCTGTCACAAGATTTGTCCGTTTTTACAGTCAACAAATTCCTTAACTGAATCTTTAGGGAAAAGCTTGAATATCATTTGGCACTGAGGGGAAAGCCGACGTTCCTCTGGAGCGTTCATGACTTACTCTTTCTAAAGTAAAGCCCGTATCAGTTACATCTGGATTAGCCGGGCTCATTCTTACGGCCAATTAACTTTCCTCTGATTTGTATGCGGTGAGGTTGGTCTCATAAATGATGGATGGCCAAGTCGAGATAATAGCCTGTGAGTTGTACGTATAAAACGAAGCAAACCGCGCGCACTAAATGATGTAGCTGTAAAATCTATACGCTGTCTTCCCCGCGTACCCTTACAGTGCATCTCAATATAGACTTAAATAATTAATCGATTGTATTATTTCGTATTGAACTTTTCAAAGCAAAACACAGCGTCATCGTCAGCGGAGACAAGGTCAGTTAGGAGGGACATGCCTGAGGCAGCGAGCGAGCCGGGCGTTTGAAATGCTAATCAGCAGAAAAACATCAATAAAACCCTCGAAGTCCGTCTCAAAACAGATAACAAGTGAGAATATGTGCTTAAAAATCTGGCACCAAAAAACCTGAAATGATTAGAAGACTCTGAGAATGCAGGTGTGCAAATAAATTAGCCTCCTCACAGAGAGAGGATGATTTTTTAATGTCACCGAGGACGAGGGGACCTCTGGGCGCTTCACAGTCCACAACCTTTTACTTCTTCTTGTTCTGCCCATGTCACTCTTAAAAATAATTAACGTCTCGTCATTAATTTTCAATGCATTTTGATCTGAGTTCAGGTTGAAGATGCGAGCGGTCGCCAAGCCTCTGAACTCCGAGCACTCTCAAGGCTTTTTTTTTTAAACTCCTTTTGAAAAGTCCTGCATCTATGGAGTAGTGAGAATGCCAAATTACAAAAATAAATCAATTAAAGAATAATAAAATAAAAGTGGAAATAAAAAAAAAGAATAAATAAAATAAAAATAGTAATAATAATCAAAAATTAATCCATGAAAGAAAAGGCTAATAAAAGTATAAAGACAAATAAATAAAATAATAAAAAAATAATAATAATTTATTTTTAGATTTATTTTAATACATTTTTACAAATATTTTTTAATTTGTTGAAATTACTTATTTATTCATTTTTAATAAAAAAAATATTTATTTATTTATTATTATTATTTTTAATGTTTTTTTCATTTTTATTTAAAAAAATATTTTATGTCGCTTTAAAATCAAAGGAGATATGTGCAAAAAAAAAATTTGCACAGTAGGAATGTCGGAAAAAAATAAAGAAAAAAAAGAAAAAACAAATTTTGTGGGAATGAAATACTAATTTGTGGTAATGTGTGCACAACATTATAATATCTTTCCTGGACAACTGTACATACACGTGTGGAATAAAGTGATTTTGATGGAATATTTGTATTCCAAGTTTGTTGTTGAGGACTTTTCCTGGACAAACACGTCACAGATGAGTTGTTAAAGCAAATCAGAATCTTATTTCTGTTTCCACTGTTTCTGATGAACGGCCCAATTCTGACAGTTTATTCCATGTATGTATTTATTTCAAGCTGACGTGCCTTTTAAACGTGCCGCCACATGAGTTAATTACACCCAAGTTTAAGTCTCGCCCGTTAACGCCGCCGACTGTATTGATTCTGTTAAAATCGCTGAATCGCTCCAGATATGCTTTTTCTCTGCCGTTTAGATTAACAAGCCGACCGAGGTGTTTTGATCCAGAACAATTCTCCAGCTGTCAAAATAAGTTTTAAATTGAACACAATGGAGGAGATGGAGGAAAAAATGATTAAACACTGTTATCAGAGTGTCACCCTGCCGCCACCAGCAGCCCCGTATTCCTGCTGCTTTGTCTCTGGGGTGAAGGCTAACCATACTTAAGAGGCTGATGAAAGAAATGGATGGCTTGTGTAAGTTGCAGTGGCCCAGATAAGGGCCTCACGTGACTGCCACCCTCATGTAATTAACTGTTGTCAAAGTGATTAATCATACGTCTATAGAGGTGGAGCGCAGCAGGCTGCTGGCGACCTGTGAGGTGAAGCCAATGTTTTACCAAGACAAAGACTTTGGAATCTAATTATTGGTAAAATTCCCTCCATTCAGAACAATGCATTGCTAAATTAAACACAGAAATACGAGGTGTGTCAGAAAGGTCTCAGGACTGGTGTCACAGAAGATAGATTTCAAACCCAAACTACAAGTAATCCTCCTGGAGTCTGACACACTTCCACAGCCACCTTGATGTCGTCCACGTCTTCTAAACGGGTCTCCTCGATGACCTGCTTGAGCTTGGGAAAGAGGAACCGACCCCACAGAGCCAGGTGGGGTGAGTAGGGAGGTTGCTCCAGCACCGAGATGCTCTTCTCAGCCAGGACCTGTGGGATGCTCAGGGCGTTGTCATGGTGATGCAGCAATGACTCTTGCCTCTTCAGGGGAAGCTCCTAGTTTGTAGTTTGGGTTTGACATGGATCTTTAGTGACACCAGTCCTGGACTCACCTCCTGTGTCTGTTGCGCTGACGTGACAGAACCATGCTCGCTGTGATACGAGCAACAGGAGTTACTTTGGCAGAATCCCACTGTGGAGCTTCTTCCTGTAAGCTGGTTTTATTCCAGATGATCCGTGATCTCCATCCTGCTGTGGTTTCTTCTTACAGTCCTCCCACCGTGCACAGCAATGCAGCCGCCTGCAGACAGCGAGCCGTTATCACTAACGAGCTGTTCTGCTGTCCAGCGATGCCTCTCACTCAAAGTTGTCAGCATTAGTGTTACATGTTTTTTTTGTTTTCCTCGCCATGTTGATAGAATGAACCGTTGAAGGAACGTCGGTCAGTCGGTGTAGCAGCGACCGGATTCATTTTAAAGGATCCTGTAATGACACCAGTGTGCCAACAGTCTCACCTCTGCTGTGACTGTCGACTGCTGCCAAACAAACGTGGTGCCTGTGGTTCCAAACAATGTGTTGTATCGCTAACATCACCAGAGAGATGACATTTGTGTGCCCATTAGGATGAACTGTGACTCTGGTTCCATCAACAGGCTAACATTTCCCTATAAAAATGCTAACTCAGGACATTAACACAAATATACTTTGTTTAGGGCTAGTTAGCGAGTGTTAGCATTTAGCTCAAAGTACAGCCTGACAGAGCAACGTCCAGCACAATTAGCAACTGACCCTGAGGTTCACTTTCCTGTTGGTGTTTTGATGCACGATGAACAGGTGTAATAGTTGGATACCAGGGGTGTCAAACCCATTTTTATTCCACACCAGCATTATGTTTGCCCTCAAAGGTCCAGTTTTAACTGTAAGACTGTATTACAACGACTCCTTAACATGGTGTTAAATAATTGTCTCTGCATTTGATTAGTGTTTATTCTATGTACAACTATTGTGCACACCTTTATCTAAAAGTAAAATACATGTTACAGGGCTCCAGGCTAAATTTTCCAATGGTAGCACTTATATTAGCTTAGCATTGCCACAGCTATTAATCCACTGTACAGCTGATGAATGGCTGTTTATGCAAAACTTATTTATGTTGAATTGATTTTCAGTGATACAAGACTTGATATTTGTAAAATGTTTTACAAATGTTGTTCCCTGAACGCCTCAAATGCTGCTCCAGTACACATGGCCAGATGTTGGTGTTTTTGGTGTTGTTGTTATTTATATTTATTTATAATTGATTTATTTATATATTTATTGTTATTGTTGTTAAATGTTAGTACAGTTGGTTAAAGTGAGAAAATAACATTCAGATCATGTAGAGAATGTGCTTTAAAAAAAAAAGAACCATGGGCACAGTGAGCATGTTTCTATGTGGTGTATAAAGATAAAACTAAAAATATGTAAAAACGTCCACAACTGATCTCTCAGGGTTAAAGCGTGCAGGTTGGAAACAGTGCGTGCATTCGTCCATTCTTACCGGATCTGTAATTCACAACCGTGTCGCACTAAGTTTAATCTCCGTGCACATCGAAGCGTCTGGTTGTAACTTTGGATTCTCTGATCTCGTGTGTCCTCGTCACAAAAATAGAGTCGCAGGTTTATTTTAAAAACTCATTTGGGCGCTAACGCCGTCGTCGAGCTGAAAACCGCTGACAGGCGAAGTGAAAAACATTAATTACCTCATTACAGTCCGACGTTCTGCTGGGAGAACTTGGGTTCTGGTGTTCATGTGGGTTTGACACCTAAACAGACTGCGTTTTGTGTTGGAGTACGTTCATGATGTGAGACGCAGACGTCAGTCGGGATAGTTTGGGATTAGAAAGTCCAGGACTCGGCCGGCCTGCAGCAGCAGTCGGCTCTCCATCATCCCAGTCACAGCCTAGTTTATACGAGGCTCTTCTTGTTTGTAGTTCCCTCTGCTCCCTCCTTAAGTGACGGCGAGAGAGAAGGAGCCTGTTAATGCTTTCTGTGCTAAAGCGTCATAAATACGAGCGGAATCCCCGAACATGGCAGCGATACGAAGGCAACGAGGATGAATGGGCGCCGACAGTGACGGATGGAATCGCCCGAGGAGACGATCTCCAGAGATGCCCGAAGGAAAACCAAACCACGTCGTGTGCTTCTGCTCCTTTGTGTGCCTAAAATAACTCCCTCAATCACGAAAAGCAGAAAATCTAACTTGATTAGAGCAGAAACAGACCAATTATCGAGGCCTTAAAACGCACTTTGGCTGTCGTGTAGCGAGGCTGTCGTTTCAACGCCAAGGACAAAAGGAAAAGAGAAAGAGAGGCAGAAATATGAAGCAGCTAAAGGTGAGAGAAATAATGTTGCTCTTGTAGAAATGCTGTCACTAGTGGGTTTTCATATAACTCCTTTTGGATTTTTTTTTTTTTTTTTACTCTAAGCCTTTTTATGTCTGTCATCATTTTTCTAAGCATTTGAAAAGAGGCCTGAAGAATAGCCGGTGGTTTGGTGCTGTGAGCGAGCGCTGCTGAAGGGCCGGAGCAGAACAAAGAGCCCACTGCCAATTTGATTATAATATCACACCTATTCAGGGAGTGAATGTGGTGTGTCAGATGTCAGGCTGCTCTCTTCCTCTCTCGTGCTGCTCTCTTCCTTTCCTTACTCCATCCCTCTCTGTGTTTTTTTTCTCATCCTTTCTGCCGGCTTTGTGCCGAGGACCGACCCTCAGCGTGGTGGGCTTTGATGAAATCCTTTCATGGCAGAATGCGATGCCCCCCGAATGTCACTCCCAGATCAGATGTCGCCGCAACAAGGCCCGTCATATCAATTATTACGCTCGACTTCATTAGCGCTTTGTTCGCCTTCACGTCAGCTTTCACAAACACAATCGCTCAGTGGAGTCACTTGTGGCTTCCTGCTTCTTCTCCCACTTTGGTTTTTACAAAGAAAATCGTAGCGTGAGTTGGAAAGAAGGCGCCGCCGCTCTCCCTCTCTCCCTCTCTCTCTCTTATTTCTTCTTCTGATAGACTTTAAGCAAAAGAATCACCCTGGACCGTCTGCTGCCAGTCCGTCCATTGTTTATCTCCTCCTACTTTGCTCCAAACTTAAATATTTCAACTTTTTAAACGCACTGACATGAAATTTTATAGACGAATCAACACTTTACAGAATCTGAACCCTCTGAATTTGATGTTTATTTTGCATTTTGCGTGAAACGCGAATGGATTCAACTTCGTATCGCGACAAAATACCTGCAGAATTACTAACATCCAATCAGCCTCGGCTTTGTTTTCATGATTAGTTTGTGAATGTTATCGTGAGATGAGCCCCTGGACGAAGCAAACAGTGAGCTCACTGCTGCATTGTGCTCACCGCTAATGTTTGTTTCTGTTTCATTATATATTTAATTTCTTTTTTTTTCTGGTGTGCCCTCGCTCAGAGCTTGACTGAAAGGGCACCAAAAACCCCTCATGTTCTCTCAGCTTATTGTTATATATGATCACAGCCTACATGAGGCTTCTGCAGGGATCATATTGTTCACATTTCGCTCCACTTTCTCCTTTAATACCATATAAATGGGCTAAAAACAACCGATACTAACACTCCTTGACATTAAGATCATAGACATCGACAGCTGAACTTCTAGTTTCATTCTTATGGAGGCGTCACGAGTTCGTTTCGCTGCTTGTTTTTGCTCAGAACCTCCTCACCTCTGATAAACCAGCCTCATAGATGCTTCGGTGTGTCCATGTGGCTGCTGCGATCTGGTCTTTGCCTCCATGTTGGTATCTCTTTTACTTGATAGACTTGAAACCCACCTTTGACTGAACTCTTGATCCCCGCACCAGTTCAGCTTCAAACCAATAATTTGCTGACTGGGGTCTTCGGGAAACAACCAAAGTCCCCCAAACGATTAGAGGAACGACGTCGACCAATGAAATCATCGGCCCCTTGTTGCAGGTCATGAGTGGGTCCCTCCACTCTCCTGGGCTTATTATGTGTACTTCACTCGTTTTCCACAGCATGCTGGCTTCCCATTGCATCACTGGAGGAAAAAGAAAAGTCAGTTAGGTTTTCTATATTTTAATTGAGCCATTCAACTGTATTAGGATCAAACCAATGTATTGACTACGGTTGGGTCTGACTTCATGTGATGAGTTCAGCTGGTTTTAAATGAGTTAAAAATGATATTAATAATTTAAACTAACTGAAGTGAATTGGGCTAACGTAGCGGCTACATGCTGAAAGAAAAACAAATTAGGTGGAAATCATTTCCATCATTTAATAAAGTTCTTTTACACAATTCAATTTAGGTGAAACGCAGGATTAACTTAACCTACCTGGTGTTTGAGATGAGAACAAATCAGGACAGAAGACTTTCACAAAGCACTGCAAATCAAAAAGTCAAAACATTTTTGGTCACATCTTCATGAAGCACAACAAAACAAAGCTGCACATCCCCTTCAACAGATCACCCAAATCAAATAAGCGTTTTATTTTACTGGTGCGATCGCTGTCTTTAGATTTAGCTGGTAAAGATAAACTTGATCCCACAGCGGGGAAAGTTCACCGTTACAACAGCTCCAAAAGAAAAAAAGTGTGCAGTCAGTGCAAGAATAATATAGAAACACCCAAATTGTAGGAAAAAGAAACACAAAAAATGCAAGAGAAAATAATATACAGAAGATTTTTTTTTCTTCAGTCCTATCTGCAGCATGGAAACACATCCATGACAACACACCTGCTAGTTCAGTGTTTATTACACTTAATCACCTTGTTCTAATCAACAAACAGTGAGACAGATGCAAACATATTTCTGTTATTCTCAATAATGAACCCAAACTGATAACAAACTGATGATTTTACTGAACCAGTCGGTTAGCACGGAAAGACTGCTTCGTATGTTTAACAGCCAGTCGTCTGATTTCATCACTAAACCCACCAGAGAAAAGAAGAAAAAAGAAAAGCCACTGTGTCTGTGGACTATGACAGCATCACTGCTCAAGTTTAATCAAGTGTTTTCAGACAAATTAACAAGGGGCTGAAAAATGAAGGCGCCGGCTGAGAGGAGCGTCTCAATCAACACTTTGCCAGGAGAAGTTTTCCGACACCTGGAGGGAAGATTCCCTGTTGCTGTAACACTCGCCCAAAGTGAATGTGAACATCTCTTCTCGGCCAGGTACTGCCAGGGAGCTTATAATTGAGTTGAGACTCAGGAAATACTCATTAAGACGTTGTCAGTCGCCAGAGGAGGCCACGCTCAATGTGTTTAGACACCACTGAGACTGCAGGCGTCCCAGAGCCTCGCTCTCCTCCAGCTGGAGGGCAGGAGTACACGTCTGCGCTCAGGTGTGCATGTGTGTGCTTCAGGAGTCGGCTGTGTGTGTGTGTGTGTGTGTGTGTGTGTGTGTAGTCATGTGTGATTGTGTGCACGGGTTCAATAAACTCACAGGTCTGCGGAGCACCATCTGCCCGCACAGTGTTTGATGGAGCAGGAGCTGGTTGCGAGGGGCACCCTGTCACCCGCTATGTGTGACAAACTATTGATAGAAACACCTGTTTATTGTCTTGCTCTTTCCACAATCTCCCCCGGAGCAGCTGCTTTAACGGACGGCGTTTACGACGGGCGGCCTCTGGGCTGCTCGTTTCCTCTGGACGTAAAGTGAAACTGTTCTGCTTTTATATACGTTTTGCATTTAAAGGTTTAAAGCATAGACTGTATAAAAGATGGACGCAGCAACCGGCCCTGAAAAATGAAGCCAACCTGGAAGTGTCAAAAACCTACAATATCACTACATAAATGGTCTGCACTTATAGAGCGCTTTTCTACCTTTGCGGCACTCAAAGCGCTTTACAATGTTTCTCATTCACCCATTCACACACCAATGGCAGAGCTGCCATGCAAGGAGCTAGCCTGCCACTGGGAGCAACTTCGGGTTCAGTGTCTTGCCCAAGGACACTTCAACTGTGGAGCGGGGATCGAACTGCCAACCTTGCGATTAGAGGACAACCCGCTCTACCACCTGAGCCACAGCCGCCCTACGTCCACTCGCTGCTGGCTCCAAAAAGCCCTGGCTCCCATAGACTGGAATCAGAAAGGAAGTGATCACAGATCACCAAATACTGCATTCCTACAGCTCAGGATTTTTTTCTTATTAGTTTTCATGGTCAAGTCCAGAGATCAGGTGGCCAATCTGAAAATAAATCAATACTGAATTTTTAAAAAATCGTCAACATTTTGCGGGGCAAGGGGCGTGGCTGGCTTGATTGACAGTCGGCAGCGACCATACAGATGAAGCGAGCAGAAGGCGGTAAATGTGGGCGGGCAGAGAGGGCCCGCCTCTCAATCCGTCTGACCAATCGCTGCTCCTATGGCTCCGCCCCCCTCCCACTGGCTCCAAAAATCCAAGATGTCAACCAGGAAGTAGCAAAACCCTGGCTTCATTTTCTCAGTGCAGAAACCAACGGGTGACATCATGGAAGCTATCTGTTATCCAGTCTATGGTTTAAAGCTTTACAGACTGAATCCAACGTTTGTGATGTAGTGACCTCAGCTGTTTTCACCCTGAACATGCAGATTCAAACTCACAATGTTGACCCAAGTGTCCACACATGATGTCAGCGAATCTGCCAGTAAAACAGCCACCGTGTCTCTGGGCTGTGAAAATTAAAATGAGCCTCAAGGTGTCCAGCCATTGATCGTCTCATCCCCCCCCCTCCACCCCCACACCGCCTGCCTCAGATGAAATTGATTAGAGCAATATCTGTGATGAACAGGCAGCAGCACACACACACACACTTTGACAGCGTGCCCGGTGCCGGGTGTGTGTGTGCAGCGTGAGGTGATATCGGGTCACAGCTCTTTGTCGGTAAACAGCATCATCAACAGTAATCAGGTCGACTGTCCGGGTCCATAAAGATCAGGGACACGATGAGGCGCAGGTGGTTCCACAGAGGTTCATGCAAATGCAGCCGAAAGGAGTCGCGTATTGAGTTAAAATAATAAATCCTACATATATCAAATAACCGGTTTCTCCGCTTGTGACGTGCAATTAGAATGACTGTTTCACCATCTAACAAAACACTTTGACTGAGAGCCTGAGCAGTTAGCCGATGTAACTGCGCTTTAAAACAGGCTCAGCTGGACCGGCGCCGTAATGGGCATCAGCTGAACGCTCTGCTATTGGCATTTTAGTTAGCGAGTTAAACAAGGGCCTCGTGAGAGCCTCCTCATGAGCCCGACACGAAAATAAAAAAAATAGGGACGTGGCTATCTGCTCCATAGAATAAGATTCTGAGCGATTTCTTTTTTCTTTATTATTATTATTATTGAACATATCGAGCACGGTTGTTTCGTTTTCGAGGACGACGGGAGCGACGGAGGAGGAGGAGGAGGAGGAGGAGGAGGAGTGCCGTGCATGCACTCAGAGGTGAATCCAGCATGCAGGAGAGAGCTCCGGCAGCCTTTTCAGCGAGACAGATGGATGAAGTTTATTAAGCATGTGACAGTTAACACCCCCGGTAGGGTGAAAACACTGCAGCGGATAAATAAATGTTGGCTTTAGCGGCCCCTTCCCCCTGTTATTTACACACTGGAGTTAACATTTCTATTAGGCATGAGTTATGGCAACGAATGATTACCGCCGCTGTGATCATTATGAATGCCGTCCTCTCGCTGTAAGCATAAGCTATATTTCTGCAATTCGTATACAGATTGCAGATGCTGCCTGGCCGGCGAATGGATTATAGATCTAATTTTTGCACTCCGGCTTTGGGATCACGGACAGATTCTCGTCCCTGTTTAGTGAAAGAATGCAGAATGATTAAAGGTCCAATGTGTAAGAATGGGAACAACTGACATGTATTCGATGCCTTTTTATTGCTAATATGTGAATAGATTGTCATGTAAATACAAGGAAAATAATAAAAAATAGACCGTTCCCCATTAAAAGGAACGTTTCTGCTCACACCCAGGTGCCTTGCTAACAGGATGCACTAAACACGAGTCCACTAAAGTCAGTAAATCATCACCTTCCAGCACAACACAGGCTCCGACATGAGCACAAAACAAGGAAAAAGCTTCGTCTGGTAAAATGGGAATGTGACTGACAGTAGGGTCAACATGGGCAGGAACAAGAACATAACTTTAATAAAAACTACAGCCTTCCCAGACACCCAGAGTTTTGTTTTAGTGCCGTGTCAAATATCTTTTATAGTTCGACTATAACAACAGGTTAACTTTAGTTGCCTCATTTATTAACATGATGTCGTCAATCTCGCTCGGTCTCGTGAACGTCAGGATGCACACCTGCACCTGCCGACAGGACGCAGCTCAATAAATAATATAAATAATAAAGGTTTTGTGGACGTTACCCAGAGAACCTCTGTTCTTAAATGTCCAACATCTCATCACAATCAAAAAGTAGGTGTTAAGATTCTAAAATCCAGCTACAATCCCCCCTTTTTGAAATCTAGCTGTATGCATTATATGGAAGGAAGAAAGTTTGTGTTCCCCAGCAGCGCTCAGAAGCTCTGATCCGGTTGCCCCGGAGCATCGTGGAGCATGTGTGTGTGTCAGAACCAGCTCTGAGCTCTCAGGAATCTTTAAAATGGATGAGTAGGCATGCTCACACTTTGATCCCATATACCGCACAGCTTTAGGTATCCTTTTTTTTATTATTATTATTTCTCGCTCTCTGTTTCTCGCCGGCCGATCTGCTCCGTATGAATTTAAGAAGGTGTTTTCATGACCTTGCCCTCAGAGATGAGGCGAGTGTTTACCGGAGCTTTTAGCACTGCTGTGTGAGGGCGCGCTGATCTTTTTTTTTTATCCACTCGATTTTATTATAGGTTCAAGTCTGGAGTTGATGATTAGGAGCTCGGTGCTACAGTCATATAAAACATAATTGTTAGCTTTGGCTGTTCAGTCGTCTCATCTTCAAGACTAATCAGTGATTGTGTTTTTTATGCTTTTCTCATCATGTATATAATCAGATGTTCGCTGTTTATTTAAAACTCTGCATCGCCCCGTGTGTTTGTTCCCCAGACGTTGCCGACCACGACGTACGAGTTGGAGATCGTGGCCAAGGACATGGCAGGAAGTGAGGTGGGCCTAACAGGAACAGCCACGGCCACCATCACCATCACAGACAAGAACGACCATGCCCCTGAGTTCACACATCCGCTGGTAAGAAACACCTTTTTTTTTCCATGTCTGCTTCTACTGAAAGTCTTTATTTTCAGTCATAAAAAAAAAGAAAAAGTCTTTGTTTACCCCTCCAGGGAGGTTAAAGGTCAGAGGCACTTAGAGCTGGTAGATACGCTGCGTTTCTTCAAGGACTCGGGGCACATTAGCAGAAGACACGCTTCCCAATAGCGAGCTGGAACCAAGGTCTCCCGCTTATGGAAATGATCTCCGACTAATTAGCCGGATTATCGATGCATGTGGTGAACACACTGGAGCTGTTTAGTCAATAATAAGCAGTCGGTTCAACTTTAATGCATTTTTATAAATCATTTGGTGGAGACTTCAGAATTAGAGCTACTCCTGGTTTTGGCAAATTTCTTATTCCACGTACTCCACAGAAAGCCCTCGGCGTCCAACAAACAAGCGTATAAGCACAATAAGACGAGGCGATCTTGACTATACATTTTCAATTATACGCATTGAAGTGGTAGCTAAGGCTTCTGGAGGGAATAAAGGTCGGCTACAAACAATTAGCTGTGCACACCGAAGTAGGAGTAAGGTGCATTTAGAAATCATTTTAATTCTACTTTATTTCAGTGTCAGCATGTTAGAAAAGAGCAGGATTGTGCTTTCTGAGCCAACAAAATGCTTTTAATTTGAAATATCGAGGCAAAAACGTGTGTAAAATTTCATTCACAGTTGCTTAATGCAGATTTGTCTTAAAGGACGACGAGATAAAGTGTTTTTTTAATGATTGCTGAAACGTGATTTTGTTAATGTACTGATGTAATTAGTAGCTCTGTGGAAATGTATTTAAATTTGTCAAGCATGGAAGAAACGTAAAGTTATCGACGACGCTGCTTGGCTCCCTTTTTTCTCTCGGTATCGATCAACTTCCTGAAAGTGCTTCAGGATCACAGCCCGTCAGTACGATTACGCTCTTTAAGTCATCAGAATGCTTTTAGCGCCGTTTTATCGACGGCTGAGCTCAGTGCAGCAGATCGTATGTTTGTACGTGTGGCATGACGCTGATAGAATTAGTGCTAAATTATAACGAATCTATGCTGCGCTTGAGGTTCGTTTGAACGTCCTCTAAAACAGGAACCGATCAGAAAACAGAGAGACGACTTGATAAAACGTAACAGAGCGTACCAACAGAAACAGCCGTAAAAAGCCGCTCTTTAAACTTCTTTTAATGCTTAATTGCGTAGCTCCGATTGTTCGCCGCCTGGGACCGTATAACACTCCATTTATTTCTTTCAGCCGAGCACTCAGCTCTCAGATATTCCTCAAACTGTTTGTCTTCGCCGGTGTTTTGCTGTCAGCGAGTCAAACGTGATAACAATCATTGGTTCTCTAATGTTCTTTTATCTAGAAAAATGGATCGTAGCGCTGGTGAGCCACAGATACGTAGCACAGAAATGTTCGAGATGCCTCGTCTGTTTACCCACAGAACAGAGAGTAACCGCTAATGTAGCTGTGATTAGTGGTTATGGATTAATCTGAGGGTTTGTCAAACAAACTATGACAACATAGAGATGAAATATATCAGTCGCACACTAAGAAATATGTATAAATGATGGTAAAAATTTACAATTGAAGTATGTTTTTGTGTTTGCTGTTGATGATTTATCCGGATTACATCTCAGAAAACAAGCCGTGGCCTTAAAGGTCACACATAAGCCTTGATCTCTTTGCACTTCAGGTGATTACAGGCCCTGGCCTTTATTCAAGATTATATAGTGAGCCATTCAGGATTAGAAGCAAAGCTCTGAAGGTTGGACTCTTAGTAATGTGCTAATCATCGTCTTTAGAGCCACACAGGTTGTACAGGATGGAAACTGTTTGGCCTTTGAGATGAACTACGCAGAGACGAGCCACTCAGCTCCACCAACACATGTAAGCGTGTGTCTTCATCCCATTCAAGGTCTTGTCCAACTCAGTGTGACCTTTAGCTTTCTGAACAGAAAAAAGACATTTCTGCCCATGTGCACTAAAGGACAAGGATGGGATCACAGGGTGCAAAGAACACGTGTGACGTGTGTTAACGCGCTGTAACCGGGTGATATGGGTGCAGAGCAGAGATAAGGAAATGTTGGAGCGGGAGTGGGAGTGGATGTGTTGTGGTTGGGTGATGGTTTGTTTAGTCAGCAGAGCCTCCAGGCATTAGTGAAACACACTCAACTGGTGCCTGCCAGTGACGCTGTAAAATCTAATGTGTGTGTAGGAAAAAGACGGAGAATAGCATAAGTTGCACTTATTGCCCATTTGTGCCACCTCATTAGAAATGTGTTGCTGCTTCGGCTGCTTTCTTCTTCTTCTTCTTTACCTGTGGAAGAACGAATGGGCTCCGGCGGAAAAAGACTCTCCCTGAACCTTAAGGTGCAATCCTAACACTGAGTTGTGTGTTTTGTAATGGTAACGCCTGCAGCTGCTGTCGGCTTCTGAGACGCATCGCGCTCTGCCCCAGCCAGACCTCCCCTGCAGCCCTCCCATGATGCATCGGGGTGTCGGGGGAGCTTGTAAGGAGCACAGCTCAGATGTGAAATGTTACAGCTCAGAGGGCTCAGTAGGGCCTTGCAGAGTGCACCATGTCCGTGTCCCAGTTAATGTTCTCATTTCTCACTGGGAAGAGATCCGCTTAACGGTGTGGAGAAATTGAGCTTTTATAAAACAAGTGTTTGAAGACGTTAAGCTCCCTGTATAAATCCTCTCCCCTCCACTCTCCCTGACCGCTTCCCACCTGCCCATGAATCATCTATGACCTCTCCAGTGACCGCCATCACACTGCGAGTGTGCTCGCGAGGGTATATTGGTGCTGCGCCTGTGTCAGCAGCAGCTCTCAGGCTCTCACCGCATAAATTATTCAGCTAAATATTCAATTCTTTTCATAGAACTTTCCAAAATCCCCTCCTTCAGACGCATCTCGAGTTGTCTTTTCTGAAGACGCCACCTCCTGCAGACCAGATGTAAGCTTTAAAAGCTCATCTTCCAGCTTGTGTGCAGAACTCAAGCAGAGAAAGATGGAGAGAAGGCTGAAAAGAGGAGTAGAAAGTCGAACGTCCGACACAGAGAGAGGGAAAAAAAAGCAAGCACATCAGTGTTCTGGGGATGCGCTCCTTCCTGTTATTATTCATTAAATGCACCGTTGCAGAGTTTTATGAGTTGACATTTTGTTTGAATTCAGCAAACATAATCTCCATGTAGGGTGCCTGTGTTTTTCCTCAGACCTACCTACCGCAGCCCGACGCTCACACACACACACAACTGTTCATAGCTTGTGAAGTCTTTGCTTCAGACCAGCGCTCGGCTCCTTCAGATCAGCCAGCAGGGAATCTATTCGTCTTTTCCTGCTTAATTCATCTTTGTGCATTGAAGTCAGAAGTTAGACTCCATGTAAGAGAGTCACGACACGAGTGAACATCCAGTTTTGTGCTTTGAAACGCAGTAATGTGCAAAATGTGGTGTACAGTAGATGTCGTTCGTTGTTATTACATGTTTCACAACATAAATCAAGAGTATAAAGTTTAATTTGAAACCACTAAAGATGTGGAGCTTCATGTTCTGTGGAGAGAAACTGACAAGCACATAGGACACGTTTCTGGAGTGTAAAGTCTGAAATTCAAATACAATAAACTATAAAAAGCTGTGAATAATTCTATTTAGGAGGTGATGATGCCAGTAAATGCACTGTTAACTTGCATTTTGTGCTACAAAGCTAGCATGGCGTAGCCCCGTTAGGCCAAAAATATATATAGGATGTAATGTCTGTTGGTGAACATGACCACACAGCGCTGTTTGTGTTCAGGTATATTCTTAAGGACCTATTATCACGTTACTGAATTTGCCCGTCAGTCAGAAGTTAGCACATTAGGATCGCTAATATCCATGAAGAAGTATTTTTGTCGAGCACTGATTCCAGGACAAGTTTGTCTTTTCAACACCGAGCCGTCTCTAAACAGGAGAACCAGTCCCAGGTGTTTATAACGCAGTCCTGGTATTGTCCATTGGGCTTTTTCACCAACATCTTCTGCTTGAATCGTGAATCTTTGGTCATTAACAAGCCGTGATTCATGATAGTTAAGGCTGCGAATAAATAAACTGAGAAAGTTTCTTAGATCAGAAAAAAGATCTAAAGAAAAAGTCACGATGTCACCGACTGAAGAAAAGTCAAACCTGAGAAAGCTGAATTTTCTTTCCTCTTCATGTTTTGTATACGTACTAGTCGGCGACACAACTCTCCAGATTCCCGCCCCCCTAAAGTGTAATTATAAGTCTGACTATGAAGCACCTTTAATAGAGATGAAAAGCTGCTTCAAGTGAATGAAGTGAAGCTAAAGCGACCTGCTCTGATAATCACCGATGCATTACGAAAATATGAAGAGAATGCTGAAAATCTTGCATTAAAAATAAAAAAAATAAAAAAATATCAGAATTAGCCTAACGGCATGCCAAACTGCCATTTCGCCTTCTCCTCCCTGAACGTTCTTTCTAAGGACGGATGATTCAGTGTAATCTATCTTCCGTTTTTAAAATCATAAGCTGAGGTATCCTTTTCTTACTGGCAAATTTATTACATTTTCCCGCCGAAGCTCCTTCTCCGGGGGAATGGGCTCTGGCCTGATTAATTTTTATAGCGAGGGTCTAATCCTATTTTTATGAGGAGGGGAAACAAGAAGAAAAAGCGACGTGGCAGCCCTCCGTAGCGCTGCTGCCTGAACGGCCGGAGATGTATGCTCCCGTAACGAAGACGGATAGTTTGCCGATGAATTTTATCTGCCAATCGCGGCCGGTTTTTATTGTCTCTGACTTCACTTTGGTGCAGCGTCTCTGGGATTCTGTGCTTTGTTGAATTTGATATTACGCCGTCTTACTCTGGGAAGTTGTGGATGTTGTTAAACTTTGCCGTATTAGACCCTGACATACTTTTGTCTGCTCCCGCACTGAGCACCTTTTGCCCTTCACGTCTCTCGCCTTCTCCGCTATTTCATTCTCCCCCGTCCACCAATATCCTTCACTCTCCTCCCCTGCACTTGCACCGCTCGTCTCGCCTCTGCTCCTCTCTGGATCTGTTAATTCAGCGCCATGTCTGACTGGGCCTATTTCCCCCCTGCTCCTCATAACAAGACCATGATGGACCTTATCACTCCTGTCACTCAAACTCCCTGACAGCCAAACCCTGTATTTTTTTTTTTCCTTCCTCCTCACTCAATTTTTCACTCCCTCTCCCTCTCTTTGCCTGTCTGTCTGCTTCCCTTCTCCCTTTTCTTTTCTTTTTTTTCCTCCTGCTCTCTCCTCTGTGATGACCAGGAGAATATGCTCGCCTGCAATCCATCTGTCCCGCTGATAAAGACATTAGCGGTGATGGGTGTAGCACCAGGCATGGGGCAGCAGGGCCCTGTCAGTGCCGGTCTGTCTTGGGGGATGGCTAACGGGTGTCACGGATTAGTCCGGGCCTTGCATGATTGCTTCGCTGGCTCTGCGATGCACACTTTACCCTGGGTGATACCGTGGCCAGAAATCTCTGTCACAAAGAGAAAGGAATGTGAAAGGGTCTGCATGTCGGGTTAGAGGCGTGTTTAAAGGACAACCACAGAACCGTGTTTGTGGATTATTCCACGAATGCACGGATGGATTAGCGAGACGCAGCGTGCTGTAGGTTGCCCTTGAAACTGCTGCTGCTTCGAGATATGTGTCCGCTGCTCACATTTACTCTGATTATAGTAAAAACTCACAATTTTGCACTTTAATTTCATTCTCCTGTGTCATCAGCCATAATGTGATAAGTGTGCATTAATGCAGTCATTTTAATCTGATCATGCGGCGCGCAGGTAGCCGGTGAAGGCTATAATCAGCTAATTTTATTCAGATGTGAAGAATAGTGTGCTGCCTCTTGAGGCCCCAATCTCTCAGCGTAGACGGGAAGCAATGGAGGAAAAAAAAAAAACGTGCAAAAGGCCACTTGAAATAGCAACAGTCCTATTGTCCCTGAAGTATGAAGTTTGCTCAGAGAATGCTAATGCGTTGGAAAGCACAAGGCCGGCTGCCCGTCTCTGCACAGAGGGATTGTCTGAACAGGCGGTGAGCTTTTCACAGTTTTCTTTATCCTCAGAGGTAGCGCGCGCTGATTGTTGGTTTAACATCAAGGATACGTTAAATATATGATCTGCCAAAAACGCTTGTATTAGATTTACAGCCGCGAACAAAAGCTTCCATACATGCACCCTCTTTAAATGTATTACAGGTCATACAGCCAGATTGATTAGTTTGATCAAAGCTGTGTTGATAAAATGCTCTTAGCAGCATGACTTCCTCACTTCTACAACTGACTGCAGCAGCGGTTCATTTGATTAAACCACAAACGCTACAGTCTGAGGAGCTCCATGCAAACACCTGTATGCATTAAGTGCAGTTGTGTCACTGAAAGAAAACACAAGCTGTCATCTGCTGCTGGGAGACAATCAGTCAGGATGTCAACCAAAAAGCAGGCTGTGCAATGAATTAGAAGCTTCTGGAACACAGTGTCCCCAGTCAGGTGTGGTAGCCATGGGCTAAGAGGCCGCCATGCAAGAAGGAATCCGTCCTCTAGAAGCAGCACTGAAGGCTCGACTGAAGTTTGCTGCTGATCACATGTACAAAGAAAAGACCTAAAGTGGTCAGATGTGACAAAACACAGGATAATTAGCAACAATGACCTGGAATGTGTTTGGAGGATAGAAGCTGACACCCTGAATTCCAAGGACACCAAACCTATTGTAAAGCACGGCGGTGGCAGCATCATGCTCCGGGGCTGTTTTGGTGTCTGTGGAACCAAACGTAATAATGAAGAAGCAGGATTACCTCCACGTTCTTCAGGAAACCCTAAAAGGTTGGATCTTGGACGCAGTTATGTGCTCGAGATTCAGATTTGTTTTATTGTCATTGCAACGTGTACAACAAAAAGTAAGGTGCAGTCCTTTCAGTGCAATATATGTAAGGGATAATGCCCGACGAGGTGTCCATTATCAGAAATTAATGGACGACGCGGAGGCGTGAACCGTCCGACGCGAAGCGGAGGACGGTTGCTTCCGCGAAGTCCATCAATTTCTGATAATGGACNTTAAATGTATTACAGGTCATACAGCCAGATTGATTAGTTTGATCAAAGCTGTGTTGATCAAATGTTCTTAGCAGCATGACTTCCTCACTTCTACAGCTGCCTGGTTAAAATCCGTGCAAACACCTGTATGTATGAAGGGCATGGTGCAGTTGCGTCAATGAAAGAAAACACAAGCTATCATCTGCTGCTGGGAGACAATCGGTCAGGATGTCAACCAAAAAGCAGGCTGTGCAATGACTTAGAAGCTGCTGGAACACAGTGTCCTCAGTCAGCTGTGTTAGGTATGGGCTAAGAGGCCGCCATGCAAGAAGGAATCCGTCCTCTGGAAGCAGCACTGAAAGGCTCGACTGAAGTTTGCTGCTGATCACATGTACAAAGAAAAGACCTAAAGTGGTCAGATGTAACGAAACACGGGATAATTAGCCACAATGACCTGGAATATGTTTGGAGGAGAGAAGCTGAGACCCTGAATTCCAAGAACACCAAACCTATTGTAGAGCACGGCGGTGGCAGCATCATGCTCCGGGGCTGTTTTGATGCCATGGAACCAAACGTAATAATGAAGAAGCAGGATTACCTCCACGTTCTTCAGGAAACCCTAAAAGGTTGGATCTTGGACGCAGTTATGTGTTCCAGATTCAGATTTGTTTAATTGTCATTGCAACGTGTACAACGAAATGTAAGGTGCAGTCCTTATATATATATATAATCTTTGTAAACAACTATATACAATATGAAAGAAATATATATCTATAAACAAACAAATAAACAAAAAGATAAATCTATATAAAAAGATGAAATCAGATAATAAGCAATAATAAGTGTGTATTGCACAGAGGTAGTGGCAGTTTTATATTAACAATATATTGCAGTTATTTCGACAAGGAGGCAGTTATGGCTCTGACAGCATTTGGGAAGAAGCTCAGTCTATTAGTCCTGGTTCTGGTGGCCCTGTACCGTCTGCCCGACTGCAGTAGCTCCAACACGAAGTGCCCCAGGTGCTAAGAGTCCTTCAGGATGGTGTCGGCTCTCCTGAGGCAGTAAGAGCCATGAAGGTCCTCCAGAGTGGGCAGAGGGCACCCAGTGACCTTCTCAGCCATGTTGGTGACTCTCTGGAGCTCTTTCCTGTTTGCTGCTGTGCAGAGGCAGGAGGTGTGGATGCTCTCCACGGTGGAGCGGTACAAAGACACAAGCAGTCTCTGGCTGATGTTGTTCTTCCTGAGGATTCTCAGGAAGTGGAGTCCTGCTAATGAAGGTTCCTAAAGGGACAATGACTCCAAACACACATCAAAAGTAGGAAAGAAATGGTTAAATCAGGCTGGAGTTAAGGTTGTGACCTGGTCTTCCCAGAGTCCTGACCTAAATCCAATCAAGAATCTGTGGACTGAAGAAACACTCTGTGTCAGACATTCAATAAATTTAGTTTAACTTGTAAATTATGTTAAGAGGAGCAGTCGAAGAAAAACCAGAGGCTTGTGGACGACGACCAAACGTGCCTATTAGCATTGCTGTAGGTGTATTTTTCATTGTCATAGTTCCAGAAGACCTACAACAAATCTATGAAAGAAATCAGAGCAATAGGAGTCATTGGAAATTCAAGCCTGCCAGGATATACATGGTCTTTAAAAGCGAACTGTAATCACAGCTACTATTGTTAATGAATGATGGTAAACTACTGATTTACTCTCACCGCTTCCAGAGAAACAGCAGAAAAGTTTCACATATTTCTGCTGCACGTGTCACACTCATGAACTTTTTCTTTTCAGCAGTGACATGTTGTGAAATATATTGTATTTTGAACACCAGCTATGCAAGTTTATATTTTATAAAGATGAGCATTTCCACGGACTCCATCCTCAGAGCGAGACCCAGACCATCGTTTAGCCGTCCGGTGCAAAGTGTTGAAGCAGAAACTTTTCACTGTGACAACGCAGCCTACATGCAGAAGAGCTCTGACTGTCGGACGGCTTGTGTTTAGAAAGTTACGAAATCTTCTGACGTGAAGCTCTCCAGATCCGGCCATTCGAAACGGATTGTTCAACACATCAGCTGCAGCACTGTCAGGTTGTTTCATACACTTCCTGCTGGTGTTCCTTGAATGTTTTGCTCCTTTTTTTTTTTTTTAACAAGCCTCATTGACAAATACGAGATCTGTCATGTTCCAGAAAAGGTAGAAAAGCTGCTTTGCTGAATGTCAGATTCATCAAAAATCTATCTTTGGAAACAGGCTGCGCAGAAGCTGTTGAAATTTAATAAAGACACAGGTAAGCTCATTAGCTCTCCAGGCACCCTTACTGTACGCAGGATTAAAGCGAGGGGGAAGGGTAGAGAGCGAGTGGGGGGTTAGATGGAGGAAAAAAGTTGCCAATCCAATGCACACACACTCTCTGTATAGGAGTGTGTGGGAAGATCACGTGCACAGTGTGTTACAGATGTACAGCCCGTCTGCAGCTGGTTCTGCTGAGAGCTAAGCTGCTTTTGAAAGCAGATAAAGGACGAGCAAGTGGCTGCTGGAGAACGAACACGATTCTTGTTTAACTCAGGGGGATTTCCTTATAAATGTGACTTTTACCTCCCTGACATCTCCCTCTGTGTTTTTACAGTCTTACAAGAGGGCTAGAAATAGCACATTATTGCTCCATCGCGGCGACTTTTAATCTTTTAAGAATGCTCAGAGTGCAGCATCACTTCTGGATTTCTGAACGTCATTTATTTCTCAGTGTCAAGATTCATCCACTTATGCTTTCTGAGAGCCATCTTGGGAAGATCCGAGGCACATCGAGGCAGATGAGATGGACTAAGAAACAGTTAGAGAAGAGTTAGAAAGACGGAGACGGTGACACGCCCACAAAGACAAACTTCAAATGGCTCCGCCGCAGCGCCTCCCTGCTGTGGAGCAAATGCCTCCGGGAGGCAAAATAGTCTTGTCTCGGGAGGTTTAATGTGATGGGCTGCTGTTATGTGTATTTCCTGTCAAAGAAAATCTTTGGGGCAGCGGGGACGTGTCACAAAGTACTTTCCATTAGGACAAATGAACAGCTGCTCAGCTGTCTGTCGAGTCGCCTGTCAGTGCAGCCACAACTGCCATCTGTATTCATAACGCGTTCTGACAGACATCCAGGAATAAAAAAAAAAAAAGTTGATCTCCATTCGTTTCTCTTTGAGTGTGTGTGGGCATGATGGCGTGCATGTGTTTACTCGGCTGCGATTGCATGCATATGTTTACTAGTATTTGTTTGTAAAGGGGGCAACTGGAAGGGGCAAACAAGATGGAGTAGTCAGCCTGACAGGTTTGACACAGCAGACAAAACAGACATCTTTTATTTACTTTTGTTTCTGTCCTTGGGTATGAAGGCTGTGTCTGCGCGCAGCAACCAGACTGGGATGGAAATAAAGGTCTAGGTTACTGGTTTGCAGCAGGCGAACGACGCCAGCTGGCAATGAAAGACAAATTAAACGACTGTATAAGAAGAAGGAGCCGCTGCTTTCCACAGTTGTGTTAATGAGGCAGAGCGCGTTTTACCGTCGCTCGGTAAAGCTGACAGATGTGTAAACTCTTCCAAGGCTTCGCTTCTCGTTCTTGCGCCTCTTTGCCAGGAGTTGAGGCTTCCCCTGCACCTCCGTCTGTCGGAGAGGAGGCGCGCCGATTGTTGTTGACGGTGTCGACATGAAGGTTTTTGCGGATTTACGTTGCGTTTTCATAAACCGGCCAGCTGTTCCGCTTCGGCTTGCAGATGTTTGGGTTTTGAGTCCTCTTTAAAGTGAAGTTGAGAGAAAACCACTTACAGGTAGAACAGCGTCCACTCAGCGCCGCACGGCGAGCGAGTGGGCGGCGGCGGCGAGCGCTTGATCAGTGGTGGACGGACTGCTTTTGTTCTCCCACAGCCAATTTACCCATCGCTGCCACCTTTTACATGTAAAGGATTATGTTCTGATGTATGGGGGATGGTGTGCTAAGCTAAATGCTAACATCAACATGTGTGGTTTTAATGTGTGATAATGTGATGTTTACACCCAACAACTGTTTCTGTCAATTAATCTACCAACTGTTTTACCAATTTATTCATTTAACTCATAATTTTACACCAAAGCAAACTGATAATCTAAGTTCGTTTGATTTTAACGAGCTTTATGTATAATTAATGTGTTCAGTGCAGGATGTAAGCAAAGGATTAGTGCAAAATTATGTTGTTGTTGATTTAATCAAAATAAATTGAAAAAGACGTCGTTTAATTCAGGAATGTAGCTCCAACAGGAATCAAAGTTTCTATAAAAATAAAAACAAAGTTTGCTCTGTATGTGCAGCCAGAGCGCCGCTTAACAAGAATACAGCCACTAATTAGCAACTCATTGTTTTTCTCTGAATTTGGCAGCAGCTTCAGATTCGATCTAAATATAGCCGGATTCACAGCACAGCCGTTGTTTTTAATTCACAGATCTGGTGAGTTTGTCAAATGAAGGATTTCAGCTTGGAGCTCGCTGCCGGTTCACGTGTGATCTTAATGAATCACGTGTTTTAGTTTGACGACGGGAGCTGACGGAGGTGGAAATAAGAACAGCTTATTGGGAATTTAAATGTGATAAAGTACGGTGAATGTGAGCACGGAGAGTACGAGGGAAGGAAATGGATGTTTTTGTGAGCTGTGTGGCCGATGGCAGGCTCATACCCACAGTCTGCATCCAGCCAGTCAGACTAGAGGTGATATAAACCACACGCTTTTTACCTACAGGCCTGGAGATTGCTTTGTGGCATTTATTTATCGGTCTCTTTCTGCTTCACAACCGCTTTAAGTTAATGCAACAAAACTACTTTGCTCATGAAAAGATCTTGGCTTAAGTTAAAATACATGCCAGCAAATGCTAAACACAAAGCTCTGGTTGGTTCCTACCTACTAGGATGATGAGTCTCACTCGCTGTATGAAGTCTACGTTAACTGTAATTCATTGTTGGTGGTTTGGGAGCAGATTATGTTTTGCATTACGTTCTGCAGACATCTGCTGTGATGGACGAGTGCTAATAGATGCAAACCAACAGAGGCTTAAAATAGTTTGACTGTGATGCAAAAACGTGAAAGACAAAAACGTACAATTGTGCTTCAAAAAGGGAAATTCAGAGGTCGTCATGCTCGTCCGCAGGTGAGACGGCAAATAAAAATATACCAGCATCACAGTCACAGCTACAGAAGAGCGCATTCATAAGTACAGTCCCGAACACTGTTCACCCAAACATGACGTTATCAGTTTATTTATTTTTCCTTCTTAAGCTGTTGTGCCTCAAATGACTATCACCCAATTATCTTTTGGCAGCGTGGCATTACCTTGAAGATTTATGGGGCAGATTATCGAAAAGTCAGACATAAAAGGAGATGGGAAACAGAAAATCAATGGCGCGCTGTGGGTTTTTCTCCTTGGAATCTTAAACGTCTGAAGTGTGGGGCTCTGTGATTTATGGTCGGTGCCGACGCTGACTGTCCGTCCGTCCGGCTGTCGATCAGTCTACCTGGTCCGTCTGTCGATCAATCGACCCGGTCCGTCCGTCCGTCCGTCTGTCTGCAGGTGTTTGTTTTGTTGTGTGTTCGAGCTCTCGGCCTCCACAGTGTGTTTGTGTTCTGGCCATGTGGTCATCTTTTTCTGAGAGCTGCTACTGTAATTGGCTCTCTGTCTGGGGCTGGAAGTCTCACACACAAAACCACGCCGACACACACACACCTACACACACGCACACACACACACACACACACACACACAGATAAAGGCGAACTTGAAAGCAGGCCTTTATGTCGCCCCCTCTCTCCTCGCCATGTCTGGCCCTTAATGTGTTTAAGTCATTTCGTGCCAGGTGCTCTGCCTCGTAGTTAGTGTTTTCCTTCTAGTCTTTCAGGTGACTGCTTGCTTTGTGCTCTGGGTGGAATTGGGGGCCTTATCAGCGGCGGGGCAGGGGCCCGGTGGCCGCACCGCACAGAATACAACGTTTTCACCGACCGCATGACTGCCCCACATGATTAAACCCAATCTAACCGGCTGCTGTCCGTGCGTCTGTACTGTATGTGTGCGTGTGAGCGAATAGGCCAGCGTTTGGGCGTCTTATCTGCAGCTCGAAGTCCAGAGGAGGAGGAGGAGGAGGACGACCACGGGAATGCCATTTGTTTCTGATTGCTTGTGTCTTTTAGGACGTGCAATAGGCAGGACGTGTAAAACGGCGTTCAGCCCTTCAGGGCGAATTTGAATTCCAGTGCATCTCTTTCAAAAACGAGGCTTTTCTAACGTTTCCAACACCCTTCTAATTTCTGCACGACGCCTTTGTGCCGGCCTGCCGCAGGCGTCGCAGGACAAAAAAAAAGGACCAGCGAGGAACATGTGGGGACAAACATCCAGCGCGTTCTTTTGAGAACATTGTGCTTCGATCCTGCGCGCCCCTAAATGACTGCGAATGGTTCAAAGTGTTTTTAAACAAGCTCTGGATGAATAAAAAGGGAGAAAAGAAAGGAAAGAGAAGAAATCAATGTTTGTCTCTCTTCAGATAAATGCATGGAGCCGAGCAGTGTAAGGCAGTAAGAGGGTAATCTGTGAAACAACAATACCGTGGGCTGACAGGAGACGCAGTAATCTAGGCTGGACCAGCGCTATCCTTAAACAGAGTGTTCTGTGTCTGAAAGATTACACTGTAAGCTCTGACACAATAATGGTCCTGACACACACACACACACACACACACACACACTGACAGGATTGCCTCTGCCTGCCTGCCTGCCGGTAGCTTCTGCGAGGAGTAACCCTGATCACAATGTAGTCCTTAGTGGAAGCCTGGCTGGCAGAATGCGTCGATAAGAATCTGATTGAGGTCTGCTGCCAGCGATGAGCAGCGAGGTGGGGAGTGATTGACACTGAAAAACAAATGAGATGCAGTGTGAGGAATCAGCGATGGAGGACATGAATAGTGTTTATTCTGCAGCGCGCGCCGTTTGTATTCATGTGTATACGGTCCTGTGCATTAGCATTTAGCTAGATGTTTTTTTCTTGGTTTTGACAGCAGAAGTGGCGTTTTTACATAACTTAGATTAGCTTTTTTTTTTCCTTTCCTGAGTGTCTCTCTAAGTTTTTCAGTAATTCGTTTCCTCCTCTTTGCACCTTAGTGTCAAAGTGGTCTTGGCATTTTTACGCCCGTCTAAGTGTGAAGAGAAAGACTCACAGAGATCAAAACGAGAGCAGAAAAACAAGAAGCTTCACCTTTTAACCCAAAGATCTTAATGATCAATGTGCTAACAGTGTTTCACGTAAACAAACTAAAGTTCGGTGTGAAGCAGCCGGAGTGCACAAGGTCTTTGCTTCTCTCTCCACTTCGTTAACGTACATTTCCATACTGGATGATTTCTTCTGTCCGTTTTCACTCAATGTAACTGTACAGATGCTTAGCAGAGTGGCTACCACTTGTCCATCTCTGGTCCTCGTGAGCTACTTACCTGCAGCACACCTGACTCACATTAATGGATCTCCAGCAGCTTGTTGTCAAGTTCTACACAAGTCTGTTAATGATCCACTAATCTGAGTCAGTATGGAAACGTCTCATGAGGACCGGAGCTGGAGATCCCTGATGTACAGCACGTCTGTAAAAGATATTGCTCGACAATCTTTTTTTTTAATGATTTTCCTCCATAATTCACTCCTTCTTCTTTTATTAAATAAGTCATGCAGACATGGAATGTGCGCACAATTTCCACAAAAGTTTGAAATAATTTCGACTCAGCCAGATGCCTCGGCTGTAATTTTTTGCCACCCAAAGCGAATTTCTGCCTGTTCATGTCCTTTTTTTTTTTTTTTTTCTTACATCTTCCTGTTCCTGCCTTAGTATGCAGCAGCACTGTCCTCAAATCCACTTCAGCCTTTGAAGTCTCTGAAGTTACATAAATCAGCTCCTGGTAGAAGGTCTTCCTCTCTGTCTGAGTCAGGTCTGATTTGTTCTGTTAAAGTCTCTGGATTTCTCGCTCGCTAATGTTAATTTGTCCATCCGTCTGCTCCTTTTTTTTTTTTTAACAGTTTGAGGCTCACGTGTTCGAAGGCTCGACGGGCGTCGTGGTGAACCTGACGGTAGACGACAGAGACGATCCGGCCACGGGGGCCTGGAGAGCCATCTACTCCATCATCAGCGGAGATCCCATGCAGAGCTTCGAGATCCAAACCAACCCGGACAACAACGAGGGAATGCTGTCGGTCGTCAAGGTACAGTCCCGTACAGGAGGCTTGTCCGTGCAGTTATATGTTCTGTTAGAGAAACCAAATGCTCTCCTTCTTAGATTTTATTGGATGCACTTGTACTCGGCTGATTGAGTCCCTCAGCTCTCGCAGCTCCCGATTCTCTGAAGAACACCAGCTTTATGTACATCTCTGGATCCTGTATCGGTCAATTAGCGGTCATGAGGCCAGGTCTCTCATAAACAATGCCCTTTATGAGTTCTTCTTCTTCTTCTTCTGCGTGGGGTTTAATTGCTTATGCACATACGATTCCTGCCTCTTGGGTAATTTCCTGTCTTCGGAGTATCGGAACCGGCGAGCTGTTAATGCACACGTCATCATTTATGCATGTGCATGATCAAGACACCTCCACAGCCCGTACACGTCCAACATCACAGGAGCAGCTGATGTCCAACAGATTACATGAGCGAATGATCACACATAGCAAACCGAGCGATTCCATAAGTAAATGATGGAAATAAAATAACTAGATACCACAGTAACATACGCCTTCCTTTCCCGATTGTTTTCAGCCCCTGGATTACGAGGCCACCATGTTCCACACGCTATACATCAAAGTGGAGAACGAGGATCCTCTGGTCCCCGACGTGGGCTACGGCCCCAGCTCCACGGCCACCGTCAGGGTCACGGTGGAGGACATCAACGAAGGCCCGGTGTTCTTCCCGGACCCCCTGATCGTCACCAGGATGGAGAACATCCCCGTGGGCAGCGTGGTGGCTTCACTCAACGCCACAGATCCGGACACACTAGAGATACAGAGCATCAGGTGAGGAAAGCAGCGTGTTTGTCTCTACAGAGAATGAGAGCTTCTTTTCTTTTCTTTTTTTTGCTGTGGCGTGATTGAGTGCAATCTGCTGAAGCTCACACCTCAGTATTATCTGTAATGAGTTTTCTGATTTTCATTCGCTTTGATCAGTGCGGCTACATAATGAAATCGCATTTGCTAATGGGAGAGTCTTTGAGCAGAACTTTAAAGTTTTCTCCCCTGCGAGGTCGATTCTGTTTTGTCAGAACCTTTCAGATGATGCGGGCAAGGTGAGCTGGCAGGTTGTAAAGCGAACCCCAATTTTAGCCTGCCAGATCATCACTTTGGAGGTGTTTTGACATCTCGGGCTGTCGGTGTGTTATCTGAGCCATCATCTCTACCTTGTTGTATCCGTCTGTGTGGAAACGCCGCCCAGACCATCTGCAATTTGCCGGCGCCGGTCAAAGCGTTCGCCGCAGTCCACTGAAAAGTCCCAGTTTTGGGCAGCTTATTAACTTTGTTAGAAAAGCTGCCCCCTCTCACATCGTACCATCATCATAACAGGAAGGCTATTAGTTGCACTACAATAAAAATTATTCCTCTTGCTGCCAGAGGGAGCCCGACAGTGTGTTAGGCTTTACAAGACATAAAAAAAAATAACTCATCATTGCATTTGTTGGCTTTAATGGCTAATTTATCCTCGGTTTAGATCTTTTTCTGCACCCTCGCGGTTATATATCATGCTTTAAAAAAAAAACAGTGTTAAGTAAACACATGGGTGTGATATAGACCCCAGGAAATAAAACTCACCGGATCATGACTTTACTGCCCCAAATTATTGATGCTGCTTTATGTGCTGTAAAACGTAGCCGGTGTGTCGGTATCAAAGGCTGCGTAACACGGAGATGTTCCACCGAACGCGATGCAGGAGTCACGACCTGAGCCCATAAAGCTTTGATAACCGGCGCTCTGACATCAACAGTTGGGTCACGTGACTGTAAAAAAATATCTGATCGCACGAAGCGGCGTCTGAATACAGATGTGGGAGCAGCTCGCCACGAGGGCCGGTCTGAGGAGAAAACCAAGGAATGTGAACACAGACGGGACTTCATCCAGTAGCTGTGTGCAGCTAATTAGTGTGATGTTTATAAAAGCAAAGAGAATCAGAAGAACAATGTGGAAGGAAAAGCCACAAGAGCATCAACTAAGAGTCAAGTTACCCGTCTGTAGTGTGTTAACGTGAATGATGACGTGTCTGCAGGTATCTGGTCATGAAACGAAGCACTAGATGGGATTCTTTATAACGATTTATCCCGTGTAGAGCATTACCGTGTGAACCAGCGAAGCACTCATTGGTTCACGATGCATCACTTTGACCAGAAATGCTGTAAAACTGGGAGATGCATTTTTCTTCTTCTTTTGTTTTAAGCCGGGCCCGTGGACGTTTGTGCTTCTTTTGCTTTGCACATAAAACAACCCACAGTTCATATTAGGAGGTCAGAGGGGTGGAGGTCTCACTAACCGGGACGTTCACGCATAAAACTAGTTGTTGTTTCAGAGTGTTTTTAGTTTGAGTTTGAAATCCGAGAAGCTCGTGACCGTTCAGTCTCACCACACATGACCCAATAACTCAACCACACAGCTAAATGTTCCTCACAGCACCATGTTTGGTTTAATTATTGGGTCAAAACGAGGTGCGTTACCTTATTGGCTGCTCTCTCACAGCTTGTGGATTATTAGGTCCTCAGTCGCTGCAAAACTCATCGGTTTCAAGTAAGTTGTCGCTTTTAAAGTGTCTCACTCTGCCAAAGCCGTCTCACACCAAAATATGTAAAAGCTGCACCGGTCCAGAGAGAACGTAGTAGATTCACAGTAAAGACGGTGAAACTGTAAGATGTTTAGATGTTTTTGGCCTTATTCCTTTCACAATGTGAGTTTCTTTCACTTTGTGTATAAAGTAAAAGCAATAAAGTCGACATGAAGAAGGTTGGAGGTGATGTGCTGTTAAACTGAGATACGAAAACTTGTCGGTCACCTTCAGGGAAACATCATAGTTTGAGTGAAAACACACTTTTTAGTCACTTCTTGCTTTCACTTTCTGTTTTGTATCACAGTTCAGGTTGGGCTCTTTGCCGTTGTTTATGCCATAAAAACACAGTTAGCACCAAAACCACTCGGTTATGGTTTGAGTTAAAAAATAAAGCAACCTGCAAAGACAAACCACAAAGCCTGTTGTTTTTCCAGGCTGGTGGGGTGTCAGGAATATCCTCAAAACAACATTTTACAACCTTTGTTTGGTGCAAATATTACATTTTGCACTGTGGACCGATGCAGCTGTTCCACATCTGGATGCGAGACTCAGAAAATCTAAACCTCAGAAGAAAAGTCAGAGTTTATCGAAGCCAGCTTTGGGTACGCCTGAACCAAATGTACAACAAATACTTATCCCAGTATAGAAACACCAGAGCACAGTGGTGGACCGGTTGACCAGCACCAGCATCCTGCTTGTGCAGCTAAAAGTCCAGTCAGGTTATATCACAAAGAGCAGAAAACCACAGAGAGAACTTTAGAAACCACGCTCTGCCCCGTTCTGTGTAAACACTGATTTCATGCATCAGACAACCGCAGAGTAAGCACGACCTCAGCTAAAAAGGTTTTCATAAAAAAACAAACAAATACGGGCCAGAGAACACTTTTATTTTCTTCATTATACATTCAGTCTCTGCTGCGTTTCGTCGGCTCGTCCTTCAGCAGCTGTTTGGGCTTCAGCAGCGCGTTCACGACGTCGAACGCTCCGACGATGTTCAGGCTTCAGGTTGAGCTGCATGTCATAGAACGACAGCGTAGAGGAGCTGATCTCTGCATCGCTCAGGGTGGATGATGCAAAATAGTTTGTTTTTCTCTTTCTCTCACTATCTTGATGTATGTGAACTCGTATCGATCGCCTAAAAGCCTTCTAAAGATTTCCTCTATCTATAGCGACACAAGGCTCCGTGTTTTGACATCTCCTTTGCATTTTCCATGTCACAGATCTGCATCTTTCTGCAGTTATCCTTCCTGATCCTCTCATCTTCATTTATATATATACTATATATATATTCGTTCTATGGCTGCTGTGTTTGTTGCCATTTCATCCTCTTGACATCTTGGCAGGAACAGTGACTTTGAGGTGCCATAACTGTGACCTGCAGACAGGTTGAAGATATTGTGCAAGACAGACGCTGGGAGAGTGGAAGTGGAGAGTGGGTGTGCACAGAATGAAATGGCAAAAAAAGGAAAAGGGAGGAGATGTGTTTACCTTCCTCTCTCTTTCCCTGTCTGGCTCAGCATTACTGTGTGCTTTAGTGTGCGTCCCAGTGCGCCTGCCCCCCCGGGTCCAGCAGGTCAAATGCATTTGACGTGGAACACAATCGATCTGACTCGGCGGTCGGAGTCTGTAGTGGCCGGCGCACACATGCATGTATGCATGAAAGACGGCGGATGTATGCGGGGATGACACCCACTCTGTGACCATTAACCTACGGTGCTGGTTTGATTACATCAGGAGGCGTGATGCACACAAGCAGGCCTGGTTTTCATCTGTTAGATGTGCATGTGGGAGAACAGTGGTGCACAAAGCAGCACTTTATTTATTTTTACGTAGTTGTAAAGCATTTAAGGCGTCTTTGCACCAGACTATTGTCACCACCGGTCCTCTTGTGATTTATAATAACTGCAGCGGCCGCTTGTGTTTTCAAACCTGTGCAAATCTGTGTGACGTTCCTGGACAGCAGCTTGACCCAGAAGCTTCGTTCAGACAGGATTAAAACTCCGGCGGGACGGACGGAATAAAACTGAGTTTGCCGAACGACATCAAACTGCAGCACACGAGCTCTGCCGTGTCCTGATTCTGCTCTGCAGCCTCCGCGGTTCATACAACATAAGATAACTGTGTATGTTTTTCAGGTGTGTATGTTTTTCAGTCGGTAAACAAACATTTTGCTGTCAGTGACGGGAAATTATTTAAATGCTGCAAACACACGTCTGTCAAACCGGCTGCCAGCTCAACTTCACAAACACACATCAAGACAGTTATTTTATTTTTTTTTAACTTTGTCACAGGGCTGCTTCGCCGCCATCCACAATCATTGTAATGAAAATGTTTTTAATAATGCCTTCCAGCTGGGAGCAGCTCCATCACTTCTGTTGTGCGCTGCAGCGTGGGAGAAGGATGTCCATCAAAAATCAGACATCCTTTGGTGAATGGATGCTGACTTTTTGACGCACACTTTATTTTTGTCACTTTGCCGCTATGAACATCTCGAACACCTGCTTAGGACATGCTGACTTTAAAGGCCCTCCACTCCTGTGCTTCACCCCCCGGTGGTTCTCTTATTTAACCGATCAGGCCTCCACTCGGAGCCGTGCAGCGATGTACGACTGCGCTTGATTGACGTCTTCGTCACTTTTTTTTCCTCCCACCTATATTAAGATGAAGCAAACTTGACATTCTTGCTGGTTTGTTGAGGATAATCAGCCAACATGGAGGTTTAAAGGACCTTTAAGATGTCTTGGCGGGGCTAGAAACTGTTTACATGAGCAGGGATGTCACTGTTTCAGCAGCAAGTCAAGACAAAATCTGGAAAACTGCTTGTTTTTGTGGAGTACGTTGGAGACTGTAAATGCAGTAGTTACTAAAGATACTGAAACATGTGGGATGACGGCTTTAGATGCAGCAACAGGTTTAGTCTGTTGTGTGCATGTTTTGTCAGATTTGTGGATATTTAACATTTAAAGGGCTAAAAGTATGTAGAAGCAGTGTTGATGTGGTAACTCATAGTGTCAGCAGGCCTCCATCATTAATAAGATGAGATAAGACAAGATAAGATAAGATAAGATGAGCCTTTCTTTATCTTGCAGTGGAGAAATTCACATTGTTGTCAGCAGCAGTACACACACAAGTATGAAAATACACATATAAAAAGAATAGTGCAAGCATAGAGTATAAAAATGAGGATATATAGAAAAGATATGTATGTATTTATATATATAAAAGATATAGAAAATAAAGATATACTACTACTAATAAAAATAGTAATAAACAGTGCAAATGCAAATATATACATGAATTGTGCAAACAACGACTGTAATATAAATAGATTATTCCTAAATATGAATGGTTTTGTTATTGTACATGAAAAATAAACATAAATAAATGTTATTGACAGTGGGACTAGTTTCTGGTATCCTGACATCCAAATGGAGCTGTGAATAATAACAAAGCGCTGGACATATTTAACAAGTATTTGTAATATTAAAAAACAACTAAATTTCACCTCAATTAGAACAACATTTAAAGAATATTCTAACATTTTGGGAGGAGTTTATGTATTTGTTTTCTTTCGCTGCTGTCAGGTGACTCGTCGTCGAGTCCGGCGACTTGTTTGAGTCTCATCAGCAACGTGACAGCAAACAATATGAGAATGTAAAGAGCGGGACTCACTGGTGACCTCGTTAAGCCTTAATTATGGCATTTTCTGGCTTCATATATAGAGAATGAAGATCAAGGTATAACGGTGGCGACTGCAATGCTGAAGAAATATTTTTGATATTTAGCTAGCATCTTTAGCGTGTTAGCATGTGCCAGATTTGTAGTCGCTCTCGTCTTATTTTCCACCATCTTCCCTCCTTTTCCACATGGATTCTGCACAAACATGGACAGGACACACTGCCGTATGGATCGGTCCCTGTTTGTTTCCTGTTTACAGACACATGACTGTGCACAAAGGTGTTGTTTGTTTGTTTGTTTTCCACACATAGAACAAACAGCTGATTGACTGTAAGGAAGGAATGTGCTGAATTTAGGTGCGTTGGATGAGAATCGCTCACTGCAGCTTTAAGACAGCGTACCACCTCCACATTAATGAACCCTACGCCTAAGCACTCATATTATGACAATTATCGATTCTATTTGAAGTGAGAAACTGCAGGAATGCGCCTCAGAAAGCTGCGGGGAGTGCTGGAAGAGGCCGTGCAGTGAAGCGTCTGGTCAGGGTTAATCAATAACCAATAATCTAATTTTTCAGGTTTTCAGACAGCTTTCCTTTACGCCGGTTTTTTTTTCCCGTGATGCTGAGAAACAGCTTGCTGTGGGTGCACCAGTTTAGAAAATGAATAACTTAAACACAGTCTGACCAGAGTCTGATGAACCCCTGAAGGGTCCTGCAGTTGTTGGTAAACTCATCGTCTTTAATTTCAGAATGCTGACGATGAGGAGGGAGATGCATTTAAATCAATTTGTTAAAGTTGGTGTTTAGCACATGAGGGAACTGTTAATACATTTAGTTTGAAATGTTGGACAGCATCGGTTTAAACTGCGCTCAGGGCAGAAGAGATGTATATTTTATAGCATATCGGGGTAGATAATGAAATAAAAAACACACACAGAGCAAAATGCCACCACATGCAGCACATTGAACGTACTGTAGTCGCTCCCGTCATCTCCCTGTAAAGTTACATCATTACAGCAAATATGAGTCTTTTTAATCCCGTTCAGTATTTAGGCCAAACCATCAGGCTCTGGGGGGATTTGCCTCGTGTTTCTGCTGAAGGAGTCTTCCAGGCCTCTCCACCGATTCAGGGCTTTAGTCGAGCAGAATAATTTCATAAAAGTGCTGAGGAAGAAAGCCACATCAGACGGGCAGAGTGACAGCACGGGCTTTAAACAGGGGAAGTTGGACAAAAGTTTATCTACCACAAGGAAGTGTTTTTGCTCGGCTGCGTGGGCACTTCACATCGCGCTTCGAGGTAGATTTGTACCCTGAAATTTGAAGGAAAAAAAAGAAAGAAAATTAGTCTGAAAGTTTGCTCAGACACTCTCTAAATCTTCAGCTCGACTCTTCTCGGCGCTGCTCCGGTGCCAATCCGTTAGGCGGTGAAGAGGGGAGCAAATAATCTGAAGTGTCATTAAGAAAGTTTGGCTAATTTAATTAGGTCTCATTTCCAGTGACAAGACTCTCATCAGTTGTCGGATAACTATTTACACTGAAGTAATTGAGGCTTGATGGGAAAAGGAGACGGAAAGTAAAGGACCTCGACTGCACCGGTGGCCGCGGTTTGAACACGGCGGTGGAGCTGATAATAGCCACGGCGAGACAAGAAAATTGCGCTTTTCTTTTGTTTGCTCATGTGTCCTTGTGTAGTTCAGCGTTTTGTTTTTTTTTCTTTCAAGTGGTCGGAACAAAAGTGTTGCTTTTATACCCGACAACAGGTCAAAACAACACAACCAACGAGACGCCGTCGACACCCAACACCGCAATCTTTTGAGTAACAGTTGGATTGAAATTCAGATTTTTCTTAAACGGCACCAGCAATAAGAATAAACACATTCCCGGCGTATTTCTGAAGCCGTGCGCCGCCACGTAGCGGCATATTTCCCAGAGGTCTCTCCAGACTTAGCCACCGACTCCTCCATCGACTTTCCCTTCTCTCATAAGTTGTTTTCTTCTCCTTGCATTTGAAAATAGAAGAGGATTTCAAACAGTTAGGTCATCCATTATTCAGCAGCTACCTGTCTACTTTCACTTCTCACTCTAGTCCTGTTCGAGTTAAAAGGGATGGGACTTAAAAGAAGAAGGACGGGGTGCTGGAATCTCAGGCATGAGAACTGGCAGGTCGCTTTGAGGAAACCCGGGTAAGAGAGGAGATGAGGAAAGAGGGAGCGAGACGGATCAATGGACGGACGGATGGATGGGCGGACGGCGGGGATGACAGAGTGAGGGAGGGAGACGCTACAAAGGCTGACCTGCGAGGGCCCGGGCGCTGTGATCGCTATCGGCCCGAAACCGTCGCCGTCGGAGGAAGATGCAGAGAGATAGAGTGGACGAGGGGCGGATGTAATGTTAGGAAGGAGTAATTCGCCCGCTGACTTCCATGAGAATTGAATAATACTGCTTAGATTGTCATTAATGAAGATTTGATTGGCTGCAAACGGGTCAGAACGGCCAGGCTGGCAGGGCCCAGTTAAACACTGCGGCGGCGGCGGCAAATTGCGAGAAGGTAATGGGGATGAAACGGGAAAAGTAAAGCATAGAGGAAATCAATAATACCCTCGCTGAACTTTTACTAACTAATTCCAAAAAGTTATGTGAGAGTTCAAAGTGGCCGTGCACACACAACAGCCGAGCACATTTGTTTGGTCAGAAGCTTGACACCAAGATGTGAAATGCTGCTAAATGGATTTTGCCTACAACCAACTCTTTCTCCCTTCTCTCAACACATCACATTAAAAATTAACCCTGCAAAAGAAGCCGGAGCTGCAGAGGCAGCAACTGGGTCATCCGCTTAACAAGTTTTTACATGTGGGCTCGCTGCCATCGCAGGTCAAGAGGAGGAAGTGCGCGGTAGTGGTAGTAGTAGTAGTAGTGGACGTGTCGACCAGTTAGCAGCAGCAGTCGGTGCAACTTTCTTAAAACTCTGCACAATAACCAGCGTTGTCTGAGTTGATGGCTGATGATAGGGTGTGTGAAGTCTGAGGCCTTGTCCACACCGAGCAGGTAAAACCGAATATCCTCCCTCCTATGTCTAGAAAAAAACTAACGTTCACACCACCTCGTTTTTAGAAACAGAATTCATCCACACCTAACCACATAAGCACATTCATATTCTACATGAGGATGTAATAACTCTGATGACAGGAGCCACGAGCGGGACATACGGAAATCGTCACGCCATTCCTCGATCATGCCTTGAACGTGGAATGGCAAGGTGGTGGAAAGTAACCGTCCTTAACGCCGTCCTTCGCCTGTGTTCTTGTACGTGGAGCGGTACCTGGGCCTGGACCGGAGACAACGCGGTTCTGAGGGCGTCCACGCTGCTTCCAAATGTAAACACAGGTCGCGTATGTGATATAAGAACACATTTTGTGACGTTTTGAACCCTAAAGCCCCGATTATCGACGTCCACATGCAGACGCATAAACGGAGGATTCACAAATCTTCACTTTAATTTTTGAAAGAATCCTTTTTGATGCCGTGAATCTACGTTTTTAATGTGGATGACGGGCCACATCGTAGAAACATATCTTGGTTTTGTGAGATACCCTGCTATGTGTGGACAAGGTCTAAGTCCAGTCCAATGTTAAAAATAACGTTTTCAAGTGTATCATGTGCCTCGCAGTCTTAGAAATGTGAATTATTGCATTTTAGATTGTGTTCTACTTCTTCTGGGTGGCTGTGGTCCAGGTGGTAGAACGGGTTGTCCACTAAGGTTGGCGGTTCAATCCGAGCCACTGAACCCAAAGTTGCTCCCAATGGAAGGCGAGCATCTTGCATGGCAGGTCTACCACCATTGGTTGTGAACGGGTGAATGAGAGACACACTGTAAAGCGCTTTGAGTACCGCTAAGGTGGAAAAAGTGCTGTATAAGAGCAGACCATTTGCCATTCTCTGGTGTCCTGATTCCACTTTATTTGTGAATGTGCTGCTGCGATGTGCTCGGAAAGTTGTTTGGAGGTTCCTGTATCACTGATTGAGCATCATCATCATCATCATCATCATCATCACGCTAACCCACGGTGTGGAGTCGAACTGTATTGTGCACTGGACGCAACATCTTTCAGTATGTTGTGGGGTTTCAGAAGCATCAAACCAAAACTTTTGCACGGACAAAAATCTCTGTTTTTTTTAATATACTCTTTATGTTTACATGCAAGACTGCTAGAAAATAGCATTTGAGAAACAGTGCTGCCTACATCCCAACGCCAAACTGCACTTTAGTGTAAGAGGATAACATCAAGGTACACAGTAGATAACCAACCAGCACAGGGAGATCATGTGAAGCTTGTACAATACTGAATCCATAAATTACATCAAGTGTAGAAAAATATCTCTGACATAGTCAGAACATATTTTACCAAAAAATGCAAAATAAACCACTTCTGTGATATTTAGGCTGTGGAGTGATCAACCCTTCAGTTCCTCGCCTTTGGCTCAACTAATAGTCCCTAAAGGTGGAAGGAAAGTGTTTGGATTTAGTACTTTGTTTGGCAAAATACATCCACACACAAATACATGAATGTGTCTCAGACATCATATGATCTGCACAGACATGAGGACGTGAATCAACAGCGTGTTTGAGTCTGACTGAATCTGAATCAAACTGGATTCACCACAGTTTAAGGTTCCCCTCATCACTCTGATCAACTCTTTTCCAGCAAACTAGCTTTTTGGACCGGTTCTGTTTCAGAGTCTTGGACTGTTGGTTTTGTCCACTGAACCGGCCCACAATCAGAACCACTGTAATCAATCTCGTCTCCATAATAATTACTATACAGCTAAACCGCATTCCCAGTTACACTTTGGGGAAACGTATGTCCTTCAGGAATATCACAAATACTTTGTCATTTCTTTTATTGCTTTACTGTAGCTTCACTCATATATCTGATGGGGACATTTCCTTAACTCTGACCCTGCTAGTGAGTAGCTTTGGTGCTGAACCTTGAACAAGTCTGACATGTAAAAATATCTATCAGAGCCACTGATGGTGTCAGAATAAAAGGTCTTAAGCTGACTTTTTTTTAAACTTTCACACCATTCCCACCATGTCACAGATTACATTTACTTCAAACTGAAATAATGTTCCTCTCAAAATGTAATCGAGAGTGTAGTTTAGTTGTACAGGAACGCAATTTTGTCAAGGCGAGGATGTCAAGAATTCATCATCAACACAGCGCTTTGTACAATCCCCTAAAGAACCTGCACAATCTGACACGACATGCCGCTGTGGGTCAGGGACAACTTCCAGCGAGGAACCAACATTTTCAGGGTTTGAACCAATTCTCTGACTTCTGAAAAAGATTTAAACTGAAAGAAAACCACCCCAACCTGCTCCGTATTTGTGGAAACAGGTTCGTGTGACTTCTTCAAGACGTCTCGGCTGCCAAGCTGCCACCCGGCGTCGGACAGCTACCGTTTAAAGCAGCCTTGCATCATGTGAAAGCAGCAGACGGGCTGTCTCCAGGAAAGTTTCAAGGGTACAAGTTGCAGGTTTTTCATTTTAATGTCACTCTGCAGAGCTAAAGCGGCTGAGTCACGGCGTCTCCTCCATTTTCCTCACTCTCTTCCTTGTGTCCTTCTGGGATGTGAAGGGACTGATTACAGGCTAATAAGATGTTTAGATTCGTTTCTCATTTCGAGCAGCTGAGTAAAGTCCTGCCAAATGCGTGGTAAAGGAGGGAAGAGTGAGTAAGTGCGTGGGAGAGAGAGAAAGAGAGAGACGGAGACAGAAAGTGGGAGCAGGGAGAGGCTTTAGTCATACAGTCAGGATGCCAGCAAATAATTAAAACAATCCTAAAAGATGCCAAGAGGAACAGCGAGAGAGGGATGCTGCGCTGTGAAGCAGGAGTAAATTGCTTTTCTTCCTGTTAATTACAGGGTTATGGTTTTCAACTGATGCAAAGAGGTGCTATTTTGCACCTTATTATGATAATAACTTTTTTTGTTCTGCGTTGTGTTACTGGAGCTCGGTAATTTATGAAAATGATGTTACACTCAGCGGCGTCACTCCTTGATACTCTCTCGTACGTGGCTGGCGTGTCTTCGTCTGTGCAGCCATGTGTCAAAGAAGTGTCCTTGCACACTCTGTTCCTGCCAAATATAGACAATGCAAACCATTCATTTTCATCTCCGGGTGTCAAGCCACCGTCTCTCCGCGCACGCTCCGCCGTTGCTGTTAAGTCGACACAGTGGGTCTTTGTTCGGCGCAGTCAGCCGAGCGTCTGCAGTTGTTGAGTGGAGCTGGCAGAGAGCCTCTTGTAGACTTTACCTGGCTGGCAGCAAACAATAGTCGGCGGGGCTGAAAAGAGCAGAGAGAGGCTTTGAGTTTTTTCGAGGGTTGTGTAAAAAAGTAAATCAGACGTAGGTGGAGTGTTCATATCCAATATCGGATTTTGTCAAGTGTAAGCGTAAAGTGAAGACGCTGTGGACACATGCAAGAATGAAGTCAAAGTAAAACGTAAAGAAACACAAATATCAGCTTCTATCCATCCATCCGTCTATTATCTACACACCGCTGAATCCTCACCAGGGAGGCTGGAGTCTATCCCAGGGTGAAGGCAGGTTCACCTGGACAGGTAACCAGTCTATCACAGGGCTACACTTAGAGACAGACAACCAAGCACACTCACATTCACACCTACGGACAATTTACAATCACCAATTAACCTCAGCATGTTTCTGGACTGTGGGAGGAAGCCGGAGAACCCGGAGAGAACCCACGCTGCACGGGGAGAACATGCAAACTCCCCGCAGAAAGATCCCGGGTGTCCTCACCAGGACACGAACCGGCGACCTTCTTGCTGTGAGGCGACGGTGCTAACCACCGAGCCACCTTGCAGCTTCCATCAGTCTCAACATCAGATCTTTTCTCTCAATCCCCTTTAATTCACACACAGACCATCTGATGTGCTTCCTGTATGAGACAACTCGTATAAGACAAGTTTCCCAGAAGTAAAAGTTGTCCACGTTTGCCAGTTAAACTCCTCAGCCTGTTTCTAATCATGCAAATACGCGCACGGGCATGACTAAAAACACCTTCACACGTTTTACACCGAATTCGCACGCTTCGCTCACTGGCGCGCACACAAAGACAAACCTCGGCTGAATCCGTGTGACAGATGATTAATGCAACATGTGCCAGCCTTTGCTTTCCTCCCCTCTTTCGGCGCTGCCACATTTATTTCCCTTGTATAGACCTGCTGCACTGTGCTGATACAGAGCAGAAATATGAACAGGTGTGACATAGGTAATTTGTCCACATGGCCTAAAGCACTGCTTTGCCAAAACTGGGCAGCTCAGCTCAGTTTAAAGTTGAAATCCAGCCCAGAGCAGCTGACCCAGGTCTTTGTGGGCGACCCCAAAGGAGTCACTTATGTTTCAAGCACAATAGCTTCAAAGCCAAATTCTCTCTCTTTTTAGTCTCGCTGTGGCTCCAGAAAAAGGAAAGAAATAGCAAAAGAGAGTTTCATTGTACGAGGCCAGACAGAATGCAAATGCTGACCACTGACTGGTGTTACAGTAACTGGCCCCTTTCAGCTCACTGACTCCTGGTGAGATGTTTGTTTCTCTTGCTTTATGCCGGACCAGGGAGGTTTGTCAAGGCCAGATGCAGACTGAACAACTGGCACAAAAGTCCTGAAATGAGGATGCGTAACAGGAGCTTGCATTAAAGCCCTTACCGCACAGAAAGCAACGACTGCACCGCCGTCCTCCTAAAACCTTTTTATTCTCATGGCTTGCACCTCACAGTGACTGTTTGACACGACACCAAGCGGTGCACTCAAAGTTCAGCTGTCTTATTTCAATCAGCGCTTCCACCGTCTTCGCCCACTTCTCCTGCTACGGCGACTTGAGGCGCTTCTAATATTTGACTGACTGCATTTTGATGAACATCCGTGGACGTTAAAGTTATAGATTTATTCGCAAAGTCAAACAACTCGGCGCCGCTGTGGGCACATTTTAGTTTTAAGCCAAATGAAAAAGAGCAGCCCAATAACTTGAAGGAGGCACTTTGTTGAATTTACAGCAAAAGGGTGGCGGTAGGCAGGTGTTAATAAAGTCCTCTAAAACTAATTAAGGTCTAAAATGAACATTTATATCTTTAATTGCAATATTTAAATTATAGTTATTGGTACAATTTAATTTCACGTTGGCAACGGCCTTAGTCTTTTGAATAACCTCATAATAGGCTTCAGATACTTAAGAGTGGGAAAAAAAAAAAATGGTCAGATGAGACCACTTAATGGGGAAGCGGTGACTCATATGACAAACCCACAGGAAGTTATCACCTGACCTCCTCTTTAGCTCAGCATTCCAGTCTTCTGAATTGTATTGATTTGGTTTAAACTGGGGGGCTGCGCGGCGGCTCGGTGGTTAGCACCGTCGCCTCACAGCTAGAAGATCCTCCCAGTGAGGACACCCAGGATCTTTCTGTGGAGTCTCCATGTTCAGCAGCGTGGGTTCTCTCCGGGTTCTCCGGCTTCCTCCCACAGTCCAGAAACATGCTGAGGTTAATTGGTTGTCTCCAAGTGTAGCCCTGTGATAGACTGGATAGGCTCCACCAGGCGACCCCAGTGAGGATTAAGCGGTGTATAGATGATGGATGTATGGATGTATGGATGGATGTATGGATGGATGGATGGATGGATGGATGGATGGGTTCAACTGGATTTATACTCGACGCAAGGTTTATAGAGAGGGTAAAGTACAGGCTGGTCCACTGCAGCACCACCAAATGAATGCATCCTACACGATCAGATCACCTACAGTAACTATATTTACATTGTCGGTCCGATTTGTCATGTATTTCGGATCATTCAGCAGCTTTACACCAGGGATCTCCAACTCTGGTCCTCGTGAGCTACTGTCCTGCAGGTTTTAGGCATTTCTGCAGCACACCTGATTCACATTAATGAATCTCCAACAGCTTGTTGTCAAGTTCCACACAAGTCTGTTAATGATCCATTAATGTGAGTCAGGTGTGTTGCAGAAACGTCTACAACCTGCAGGACAGTAGCTCAGGAGGACCAGAGTTGGAGATCCCTGCTTTATGCAATATCATCATGTTGTTGCTCTGATCGAACTTCTTGAGGTCTTCACAAGAATTCTCTGAAGCTGCTGACATCAAGTTATGTTTTAAAGGAGGTCATGGTTTGGAGTCCACGCCTCAGCAGACTTCTAAATCCAGCTTCAGCAGTCCAGCTGCTTTCACAGCATTGTTTCTGGATGCAGTCGGCAGTATCGTGGTGACTGTTTTTTCTTTTTGTTCCCAAGTGGTCCAAAAATCTGTTAATACAGCTCAGAGTAAAAAGCTGTACCCAATCATGATGTCACCGTATCCACTCTTTTGAAACACCTCGGTAATGTGTAGACGAGCACTGGAGCTCAATTAGAGCCCGGCGTCGTCTCTGTGGATTCACGGGTATCCACGACGGGCAGACTGTGAGTGTCGGCCTCAGGAGGAGAGAATGCAAATGGCCATAATCCATTTAAAACAGTGTTGACTCTGCTCTGATGCTGCTGTTGTGTTTTGTACGGTACCCTGAGCCCGAGTCAGACCTGAAACAGTTTTACCTAAAATGGATTTTAAGATAATGGTGGGTACAAGTTTGACAAAGTGGGCCCAGATTATGATCGGAGGAGCATAGTGGAGTGAATAAAAGGAGGAGTCAGCAAGAGAGAAAGAGACGGGAGAGAATTCATTTTCATTATTCACAGTTCCAGTCTCATGCATCCTTGTCTTATCTCCATACTTGATCCCTCTCCCTATCTCCTTCTCCCTGCTCTGCCCCTTCTCCCCTCTCTCCGTCCTTCCTCTTCTTCTTCACTTTACTGGCCATGGATCTGGATGAAGCGTACAGTTGTTCCAGCCAAACACAAGTCGGCACAAGCCCTGTACTTTTACTGCATCTCGTGATTGATGTTCTCATATCTATTGCTCACACACTCAGCAGCTCTCAGATAGAGACGGACTATTAGCATTGGCCCCGTGCCTTCTCCTTTCTCTCAGTAAGTTAGACTCCGATCAGTCGGAGATCTGGCTGGCAGGAGAGGAGAGGAGGAAGTGATAGAGAGACAGATAAAGACAGTGAGATAAAGTGGGAGCCAAGCGAGAGTCAGGACAGTGAGAACAAGAAGGAAAGTCAGGGAAATGGAGGGAAGAGATGGGAACAGTGAGAGAAATGTACCATACTGTCAACGCCGTCCAAGTGCATGAGTGTACACTTGTCTAAGTTGCAGTGCACTGCAGAAAAGCTGAAAAACGGGGTATACTAATGCCTAAAATAGCGAGACTAAGCTCTTGTGTGGAGGTGGTGATATGTGTATGTATCTGCAAAGTGGGATATAAGTGTGAGGGGAAAATAGTATGCATTAAAATAAGTGTAGCGTAAATTGAATTCAGCGTTTTAATAGAGTTTTATAGGAGCAGAAAACGGTCAGCTTATCAAGTGACCAACCGGAGCAGAGGCGCCTGAACTTCTCCTCACTTCATATAAACACACTTCAACAATTTAAATATTCAAATTGGATGTATTCCCCCTTCGCCTCAGACGTTTCAAATCATTATGCTTTAAAGACTCACGGAAACACTGGGGAATCGGTGTTATTTGGTGCAGATCTTTGTCTCACTATGCATCGCTATCTTTTCCTTACTGTTGGGCATTTTAATCAGGGAAACAGTAGTCTAGCTCCCAGCCTTTTTTTTCTCCTTTTCTTTTTTTTTTGGTGCCCCTACCTGTATTCATTATGCACCTTTAAACAACTCAAACCTCCCTGAATATGAAGTGATGCCTGCAACCCTCTGATAGAGCTGTGTGGGTAATGAACTTAGTCACAAAAAGAAAGACGTTTTTTTTTCCCCCCACCCGTTTAATTTTTGGGATTATTGAAGGAACCCTAAAGGGTGAATAAAAATTATTATGTAAAGATGAACAGCAGCACTGTGATATAAATACATAAACAGTGGCATATCTTTTGCATATTTATATATTACATAAATCTCCCTTTGACCACCAAAAGCATCTCCCGGCTCCCTGAGGTTAAGAGCCGCTGCTTCACAGCTCCAAGACAATTTACTTCCTAAACTCGTGTGTGCATGACCTGCGCAGTCATTGTTAAATTGTTATGAATGTTTTGAGAAACTTAATGATGCACATTTGGAGAGGAATATCCATCACGCCCCTGAATAAACCCACACGAGCTCAGAGGGGGGAGGCGGGCTCGGCTTGGAGACGGGAGACAGATGAATTCAGCGTATGCTTTGGGAGTTTCGTGTGGATTCTAACCTGATCTTTGAGTCCCCGTACAGCAGGTAGCTGTTTTTAAGTAAACAATCTCTGATAAACGCTGTGCAAATGGCAGAGAATCAAAGTTAGTTATACTTTGGAGGAGATATTTCGCTGGATGTTTCCTAGAGGAGTTGGTAAAGACAAAACAAGGGCTTCATGCCATCGGGTCATATTGTGCCGAATGTTGGGGCGTTATGGCCTCAGTTGGCTTACAAATGGATTAATGCTGTTCCAACTGTAGATAGCTCAAGTCTGGTTTGTATTTATAAAAGGTTGTTTAAATGGATCTTTATGACAT
>NW_007577803.1:791474-823060 GCF_000690725.1 Stegastes partitus | reverse complement strand
CTCCAGGACAATACGACCATCTGGTGGCAAAGAACCCTTGACACTGAGAGGGAAACTGATCACAAGAACAGACCAAAAGAATGCCTTTTTTAAGTCATGGTGTGTTTTTCTTCAGAATAATTCAACCCACGTAGGTAGGTCTTGAGTTACAGGATGGAAACTATTACTCTAAAAATCCTTGTGTCTTTAGGCTAGTTCAGATGGACCAGACCAGACCAGAATCGATCACTGGTGATCGGCACATCACCAGTTATGCCGGTTAGATTTCTCAGTGGGCATCACAATGATGTAGACAACACTTCCATAGTGAGCTCATATGTGTCCGTCCACACAGCTCAGGAGGCAGAAGCAGCCAAATGTGGCTTTAAGCTGTTGCTCCATGAACCTGACTCACCTGACCCACACCTTCTGACTTTTATCTGTTTCCCAAACTGAAATCCCGCTTGATGTTCTTCTTAAAAGGATAGCGTAGCCTGAACACTGGTAGACCGGATGCACTGAAGGTAAAGACGTTGAAAACTAACTAAGTTCTTCTCTGATGTTTCTCCTCTGTTTGTTACCGACGATGGAAATAAGGCCTGCTCGGGTGTTTTGGTGAATTATCCATTTTGGCAGCAGCGCCCACCGCCCTCAGCACAAATGTTCCACCAAAACACGTCCCCACAACACTGTTTAGTAGCATCACCACTGCGTCCTGAGCTCGGCACTGCCAAAGACGGCTGTAACTGATTAAAATAAACACTAACAAACAAGTCTTCTTTTTTTCCCCCTATTGCAGCAATTTGATAAGGCGTAGTCCGGCCATTCTGTCTAATATCCTCTGAGGCTCTGACGGGAGCTTTGCAGCGGCTGATGCATCAGGATTATGGTGGTTGGTTCATTACAACCTTGGAATAAGTGGCCATTTAGGAGACAGCGAGAGTCTGATGAAAGATGCTGTTTAGTTGCAGTATGGGAAGTGCAGGATCCGCAGTTCTTGAAAGTTAATCCACGCTGGGTACTAAAAGTCAGGATGTCTTAGTCTCTGCTGCTGCTGCTGCTGCTGCTGCTGCTGGGATTTTTGACCAATTTTTTCTTTTTTTTAATATCTGTCTCTTGTGGGCTTTCCAACTTTTGGAAAGTTCAGCACTGAGTCACTGGAGTTTTAGGTGGGGAGGAGTTTACGTCATGTTTAAAGAAACAGCAGTGCTTCGTATCACACAGGTCATATTGTGCCAAATGTTGGGGCGTTATGGCCTCAGTTGGCTTACAAATGGATTCATGCTGTTCCAACTGTAGATAGCTCAAGTCTAGTTTGTATTTATAAAAGGTTGTTTAAATGGATCTTTATGACATAAAGCCCTTAAGAGACTAAATAAAGGCTAAAAGTCACTGGGTTGTATGATGTCAAATGTTGGGGCGACCCTACAGAGGATAAAGCTGTGTATAGAAAATGGATGGATGGATGGATGGGTGGATGGATGGATGGATGGATGGATGGGTGGATGGATGGATGGATGGGTGGGTGGATGGATGGATGGATGGATGGGTGGATGGATGGATGGATGGATGGATGGATGGATGGATGGACGAATGGATGGGCGGATGGACGGATGGATGGATGGATGCATGGATGGATGGATGGATGGATGGATGGATGCATGGATGGATGGATGGATGGATGGATGGATGGACGGACGGACGGATGGATGGATGGAATATAGTTAGACATCAGGAAAGAGACGGCACACTCTGGACAGGTCATCTTTCCATCAAAGAACATAAAAATACATAAAATATTGTACTTAATGATGCAAGTAAAGCACAAGTGAGTTCATTAAATTATGAAAAAAAAACACAGAAGAATCAAACTAAAAGCACAATGATGGCATTAAAACAAAAATACATTGTCCAGTTTGGAAAGTACAATCTTAAACATCTGTTCTAAGTTTATGCTGCTGATCCAGTAAAAAATGTGCGTCTTTAAAAGAGGAAATTGCAGCGACAACCACACTACTGTACATTACTACTACTTAGGAGAAGTGCCAGCCACACATCTTACTTAAGTGCAACAAACAAGCGAAATAATCAGTGTTTATGCAAAGAGCTTTCCTTTACGGCGCTCACCGCTCAGCCTTTATCTTCCCTCCAAATTAGCTCTCACCACAAATTGTCTCCCGTACTCCGTGTATCCCACCCACACCTGCTATCGACACGCAGACACGGATGCAGACGTACACAATGTACGCCAGCATTTTGTTCCTGATGTAACTGGATTACAAGTGGGCGGCAAGCCTCTTTCTCCCTCCTGCTCCCAGATTCCTTTGAGTTGTCTGAGAGAAACCGAGGAACAAGGCTCGGATCGCGCTCAGAAAGAACCCGTCTGTCGCTCACATTTCCAAAGGGTGACAGCGAAGGCCCGCTTTCACATTAGAACTTCTGAATTCGCTGTCAAAATAAATTATTTACTTTCTGGGCGTGCATTAGTTGAGAGTCTCTCTCTTTGTTTTGCTAAGCATCATTATCTGGCAGCTTCTTCTTTTTCTTTTTTTGTCTGCTGCATTACGTTTGCTTTTGGGGTTTTCTGCACAGATTGCCTATTAAGTGTTGGCAAAACAGCCGTCCTTCTGGAGAATTACACGTTTTTAACTGTTTAGCAAAAATTAGCGAGTGCCTGCAATTTTCTTAAATTGTAGTAGTTTCAGCTTAAAAGCAGATTACTTCAAATTTGACCAATATTTTAGAGTAACTGTTTTATTTTTTTTAAATAAATACTGAAAGGACGGCTTCTCAGAGAGGCTTAAGTAAAGCACTTTTAAAAAGCTTTGTGCGCTGGTATCGTATGATGTGTGTGTGGCCCTGGATCACCTCTAATGAGACACTTTGACAGTCAGATTCAGTCGAGTCCCCGAACCGGCTCCTCTGTGTCCTCTTACCGCTAAGGGCAATGCCTGACTAGCACACACACACACACACACACACACACACACACACACACACACACACACACACTCAGACTGGGCGCTGATGCCAGCTATAGCAGCTCAGAGTAGCCCCTCAGGGTGCAGCTCTGCAGTTCAGTGGAACCATATTAAGGCCACCTCTCTCTAACGCCGGGGTCACAGCGTTTGCCTCGTGATACTGAACATTCTGCAACTTAAGCGAAAATCCGAACAAATCACCTTGCTGTCTTGCGATTTATTTCACAATGAAAGAGGCCATTTTTTCTTTTTGCTTGCTGTTGTGTGTCTGCGAGTGTGTGTGTGTGTTTGTGTGTGTTTGCAGCCAAATGAGGACACGTGTGAGCATTGTGTTTGCGCACTGTCTCAATTGTTGACTGATTTGTTTGGGCCTTCTCTGGTTTTAGAGATAAACACGTCGAACCAGATATGAATATTCCTAATGGCTTTTTAATGTCTTTCTAATTTGCCCTTTAAAGGGCTCTAATGGACTGTCCCCATGTTTGCACAGAGAGGAGAAACACTGGGCTGGACTCATTTAGTTGTTACCTTGCACCAAGGCAGACAGGAGCATCACACGCCACGACTTCCACTGTAGGGAGGAACACAATGCCGTCATCTTTCACTCCGGCGATCTGTTGCAGCGCCACATGTCTGTGAGAAGTTCTTAAAGCCTCGGTGTTAGAGCAAATCTCTGAGTTTAAGTAGAAGGAAAATGCTGATTTTCAGACTTCAGTCCCTGTTTAACAAGTAGGGATTTGCTCCAAGAGGGTGTAAAATGTCAACATGTACACATCACAAAGCACTTTTCTAAGATTGAAGTTGTTGATCCTTGAATTTACTGTAACTCTACACCTCATGACGAACTCACATTTCAAAATAAAAGTCAGCAGCTGCTCGATTATGTAATTAAAAACTAAACTGTTCTCCAAAATCAGCCAACATGTCTGTCAACAGCAAAACAATATAGATTATTACCATTAATGCCAGTGTATTAGTCAGGCTGCTGTGCTAAATGCATACACTGTGATTTATTTGACAGGAAATACCCTAAAAATTATAATTTCATTCATGTGTATGTTTCTCTTTCACGATGTGGTGACAGACCGACTCTATCCTCCAACACAGAGACCACACAGTGCTTCTGATAATGCAGCAGGTGAAGGGGGGAGTGAGACATATGGAAGTTAATAACCTGTGAACCTGGCTGTGTTATACTGCTGCAGTTGGCCTCATGAATCATGGGGATCCTCCAGTTTGCATTATAGTGTGAGCCTGTAAAAAAAAAAGAAAAAAGAGAGCGAGAGCGGGACTGAAAGAGAGCGTGCTCACTGATAGATGTGTCATTAATAGTGCGCTTAACCTCACAACACCACCTCTTTTGCTGCCGTGAAACACACGTGTTGGTTAACAGTAGTAATCGCTGGCAGGGAAAGTGCATGTGAGTAAGAGTGAGAGGCGAAAGGTGTGAGCAGAGGTTGATTGCAAAGCCATTTCCCAAGGCTTTGTCGCGCTCTGTTAGCTGAAGAGCTCCATTTCAAAGACAATTTGTCTACTGCTGAGCACTTTGGCAAAGAGCGGCCTTGTGGTGGTGGAAGTCACTAGTCTTGTGTGTGTGTGTGTGTCTGTGTGCTCGAGTGTGTGTGTGTGTGTGTGTTGGAAACTTTCAGCTGCACACATGAATCATGCGGCCTACATGCGTACAAACTTGTGCAAGTGCATCGGTGTGTGTATATATATATATATGTATAGAAAAATACAGCACCACAGCCCTTAAATCAATCCCTCGTGATGCTAGCCCAGATGCAGGCCCCTTCCAATCACCATCCAGCAGCCATCAGAGCCAGACTGAGTGGCCACATTAGCGAGGTCATGATCTGCTCTCCAGCTCGTTTTTTTTTTTTTTTTACGGCAAAGCCGGCTTGGCAGCTCGCCCACAAGATTTTTGGAGTGGCCTTCATCATCTTCAGACTGCAGCTCTGTAAAGTGTATTTCTTCAGATTGTGAGATCTCATTAACCTGCAGTCTACTCGTGTTGTGTTTTTAATTATAGCTTTGATTCTTTCCCTACCTTTTTCACTTTGTGTTGCATATACCTACTATTTTCAACTCTTTTTTTTGCATTTGTGTAAAGATCTGCTCTTCTTTGTGCGATTTCAGTGATGCAGAGTTCAGTATTGGTTTTTTTTGTTCTTGTTTTTAACAAACCGAGCCCAACAATAACGATATCAGTACTTTAAGCATGCTTTCCCATGAGTAATAGCATTTATGCACTTTAGCAACAAGATTTCCTTTGGACAAAAAAGTGGTGTTTTACCACAGACTGCATATAAATGATGTAGCTGCTGCAGGATCTGAACAGTGAAGTCAATGCAAAGTACCTTCAGCCTGCATTCTTTCAGATGGCCAGCAGGGAGCGACTCCTGTAATATGTCAGACTGCAGAAAATGACCCTCCTTCTCAGCCGATCTGTCACCTCAGTAAACATTTTTCTAATGAGTTTATGGTGTCGATCGCTAATTTCAGGTCTTATTTAATACCAGATGATGCTCATTTTGTACATTATGGTGCCGTGTAGAGTAAACCAGGATGTGTTTGAGGGCCTTGTGACCGAAGTCATGCATCATGTCCTTGAGTTCTCAGTCAGACCTTCCTCTTGTCAGACGTGTCCTGTTTTGAAAAACAAATACGGAAATGGACAAAATGCAGCATTCAATGGTACAAAGCAGTAGTCAACAAACCCATAGGTGAGGTAATGGCGGCTACACCCAACTTTTATGTAGAATCTATGACTTATACACAGTCTGGAGAAATGTGGAGGATTCAGATGTACTGCTGTTTCTGTCTGTGTGTGTATAGCACCTTAAATATTACAGCAAATAACCTGGAATAATAACTTCTTACAAGATAAAGCACATAGTTTATCTTTTCCATGTGTGCTCACAACTTCTTATCTTTTTTTTTTTTTTACCTTCATCCAGGTACGCTGTTCTGCAAGACCCAGCAGGCTGGCTGAGTGTGAGTCCAGTCAAAGGAACTGTCAACACCTCGGCCTCGCTGGACCGCGAGTCTCCTTATGTCCACGACAACAAGTACACAGCTGTCTTCACCGCCACAGACAACGGTGAGCTGCAATTAACTCACTGTGTGAAAGAGACAGAAGATAATTATCCAGTGTGACATTTTTTTAAATAATCGGCGAAACTTTCCGATGCGTAAATGTCCATTTGTTACTTCTGATATTATGAAACAATAATTGATCTAATTAATAAAAAGCATTCTGTTTGTTTTATTGTGGTGCCACTGTTTAGAGGATAAAACCAATTAGATGCAAAAAAAACAAAAAACAACCAAACAGTGACACGAGTTCTCTTTAACTACCAACTGAAACAAACATGTTTATGTATGAGCTACTTAAAGAGTGTTTCCATTGTCGTGTTTTAATGCTCGACTTAATGCGGTGGCGGAGTGGCGTCAAGGTTTCCCCACCACATATTTATTCTCATTTTCCTTTTCTAAAGAACTCCTTTTCGGTGCAGAGTGTTGTTACAGAATCACTGCGGCAAAGTGTGAAAAAAAAAAAAAGTAGAAATCAAACCTTTTCATATGCATAGAAAGGCCTGTCTGAAAAGACTCACCTGGCCACAGTGTGACTGTCATTATCCCATGGTGACAATGGGATGGCCTTAAGTGGCACCGCGTCTATCGGACCATATGCCGGCGGCTTGGCAATGTCGGTGGAGCTGCTGCTCCGAGGCTCTCCGAGGAACAGATCAAAGTGTCGAGAGCAACTCCCTTTTTTTTTTTTCTCCTCTCGCTCTCTCGCTCTCAGTCTCATCATCTCTCTGTGTCTCTCTGTCTCTTTGTCCCCCCTCTCTCTGTCTGTCTCCCTCCCTCCCCCTATCAATCCATCTGGTCTCCTGTACTCAGGAGATTCTGACAGATCCATTAGAGGAACTGAGGGATTCTATTAGTAGGCAGCAGAATAGCACTGTTGTGCTGGGAAATTCGGCAGCCTTAGAAAGATGAGCATTGAAAGAGGAGTAATGATGGGGCAGGAGGAGAAGGTGGGAGGAGGTGGAAGAGTCAGGGGAGGAAGAGAAAGGAAGGGACATAAGAGAAGATAACAAGAAAATGATATAGAGCCGGGGAAGTGGATGAGGAATAGGTAGAGAGGATGAGAAATGGCGAGTGGACAGAGCCGGGAGAGAGATTTGTGCCGGAGCCAGAAGCTGGATAAGAGCACACAGCTGGATATTATTGAAAAGTTTTCAAGATACAAAGACTTGGGATTTAAATTTGTAACCTGAGAGTTTTAATTTGAGATCATTTCATCTCCTTTTCATTACAAAAAGTTTAATTAATCAGAGACAATGCCGTACTTGAACTTGAGTCCTGCAAGAACTCGCCTGCAGTTTGCTTTCTGCATCTGTGTCCTCAGGTCGCTGTTGGGCGACACTAGTAAGTATCCCTCATAGGCTTTTGTGTTGTGCATTTAGGTGTAGAGCTGGTCACCCAACTCAAATGTTATCAAACCATTAAGTTGCTCATTATCAGTGCACATCGTTGCCATACATACGAGCCAGTAGGGACCTCCTCCACCTTCTCGTATGCTCACCAGGCATGTTAGCGCTAATTTTAATGGCGCTCCCTCACCACCTCATATGTAGCCAAGTTTTATTTCACCAACGAAAATAAACAAAAGTCCACATGTGGAGGGTGGAGGAGATGGACGAGGCATAAAGCAGCAGCTTGATCCAAATCATGTTTTTGCTTTCGCTCTCACTCGCTTCTTTTGGGTTGATGTTTGGTTCAGTCCGGCACCAAAACAACCTGATTAGGTTTAGAAACGGGTCGTGGTCTGGGTTAAGATCTGCTGCTGTGTTTACCACGTGGGAGGAAGCTCCACTTTGTGCATTTTCAGCGATGAATCCACTGCACTGAGTCACACAGCCGCAGGAGGACGTTATCGGTCTTACTTTGTCTTTGATGAGGATGGATGGTAGCGGGTCTGCTGAGTGTACAAGAAGGCGACGGTGGTCCCTACTGACCCGTGTGTGTATACGGATGATATTCACTGATAACGGACCATTTAACGGACATCTGAATCAAATAGTCGGGTATTGAACCTTAGTAGCTTTTTAATACGAACAAGAAATGTGTCCAATGCAGCAAACATCACAATAACAAGGAAGCATCTCAAGTTGGGATCCGGTGCATCCATAGACGAGTTCACTCACTCGTTAAACACATTTTCCTCATTGACCCTTGTATGGCTGCTTTATTTAGAAACAATTAACCTTTTAGAAGCTGGACTTTTTTTGCTATATGAAAACAACTGACCAAACGACTTGGTCAGCCGAGGTCCAAAAAACTGTGTTGTCTTGGTATCATCTTAAAACTCAATTATCACTTTGACACTAAAGTCAAAACAAGAGGAGCTTTGTGAGCTGGTACCTGAACACGGCATCATGTTGAGCTTCATCTAAATGTAGTCGTGCTGCATTTTGCATTTCAGTAAATTAAAGGAAACAAAAACAGACTAAATATCTTCAGTTCTGCCAAAGAAGTTTTAGGCTCATCTAAGGTGGTTTATGTGATTCATGTGAGATGTGAACGTTTAACTGGTCGACTGTAGCTGCTTCTTCCATGAAACATGGCCGACCGAGCTGACATAAGACAATAACTACAACATTCCCAACTTAAAATCATTTCTAAACACTTCTATCCATTTTTTTTCCAGTTTTGTTAATTTCTTCTTTGAGGTTGAGTTTCTTCCACCTCGTTTATTGCAGTTATTCATAATGTAGCATAGAAGTGCACCTAATCACACTACACTACACTGTTTGTTTGTTTGTTTGTGTGTTTGTTTGTTTGTTTCCCCAGTAGAACCAAGAACCTCTCGTTTTTTAATTTATTTATTTATTTTTTTGACACATTTATAAGGTTTGCTGCAGGTTTGGGCAAATTTAATGTTTGTAATGTTCATTACATTGGTTTAGTTTCTCAACATACTCGCCCAGAATGATTTAAGAAATAGAGCTGCATTAGCAGCTCGAAGCTCGCCAGTTCGCGTCCCGGTGAGGACACCTGGGATCTTTCTGCGTGGAGTTTGCATCTCTGGCTTCCTCCCACAGTCCAGAAACATGCTGAGGTTAATTGGTGATTGTAAATTGTCCGTAGGTGTGAATGTGAGTGTTCTTGGTTGTCTGTCTCTAAGTGTAGCCCTGTGATAGACTGGTTACCTGTCCAGGTGAACCTGCCTTCACCCTGTGTCAGCTGGGATAGACTCCAGTCCCCCATGAGGATTAAGGTGTAGAGATGATGGATGGATGGATGGATGGATGGATGGATGGATGGATGGATGGACTGCCTGTAGCTAGTTTCATGACAATCCATCCAACAGCTGTTGAGACACTTAAATCAGAATTATAAATGTCAACTTCATAGTGGCGCCAGAGAAGAAAATCAATCTGGGATTCTCCAAAGTTTAAGGATACAGCGTCTACAAACTTTGAATATCTGAGTGTTCTGAAAGAGAAATTCTGTCTGAATACATTTCCTGTTAGATTTCAAACTATTTCACGTTGACGTTGAGCGGCTGGTTGTATTAAATGAAAAGTCAACGGGTTGACAGAGTCACCAGGATTCATCCTCTGGGGACCATGAATGCTGCAGCCTTAATGTCCATCCATCCAACAATCACATTGTTGAGATATTTCCATCTGGGTCAGACAGACTGACAAACTGGCATTACCATCCAATGAGCTAAAACATTAAACAAAACTGACATAACGTGACAAAACATGAAGCTCCACCTGCACTCCGTCCTACATACGTCCAAGAGGTGAAATAGATTAGAAGCACTCGTCTCTGTGCTGTTCCTTTTTCTGCCTTCACAGATGTAGGCGAGGAGAACCATAAAAATCCCAGTCCGTTAACAGCTCAGTGCGGCTGAGCGTGTTCACGAGGTGGAAATATGAGCAGAATACTGATACCTGCTTGACCCCTGCCTCCACTCTGCTCATGCATGCTGTGTCATTGACAGGACAAATTTGCTCCTTTCCCACAGCGAACTGTGCGATGATTGTATGACAACCAGCCCATGTGGACTACCAACCGGGTATCGATTGACCCTTACATCTTCATCCTTATATTTATGTGGAGACCTCCAATGAATACCTATTCACCCGGCTGTGGAGAGGAGGAGGAGGAGGAGGCTGAGACACAGCGGAGCAGCGTTACACAGAAAAAAGGAGGAGGTGAAAGAAGACGCCTATATAAAAGGAGAAAAATGATTTGGGAAAAAGTATATACCAACGGGGTTAGAGCGAGGTCTCTAATAACTCTGGATTACATTTATCTTCACCGCTTGCAGATACATTTCTTAACACCTAATACTAAAATCTAACGCGCCAGCCATGCCCTCAGAGTTTTACCTACTGAAGAATATTTTTCAAAATTAAAAGTAAGCTGACCTTAAGTTTTGCATTGTGCCACTGACTCGATTAAAAGCCTCCCCTTTTCAAGCTACAAGAGCGTTTCTGAAAGCAGTATTTCCTCCCATGTCTCGGGTCAGTCCCGGGGCCCGTTTTAGCCGATCTGACCTTGCGTGTTAGCTTGAAATAGAAAGCACGCTCTCGGTAAGTGTTTTGCATGGTTAGCGACAGACTGACTGTAGCTGCTGGTTAGCAGCATGAGGGCAGGTCAGCTCGAGCAGCCCTCTGGGCAGCAACAGATGGAGAGTGATGGAGCGAACATGCTACAGGGAGAGACTCCAGTCCAGACGGAGGAAGAGGAGGCGAGGACCGCGGACAGATATGGGGCAAAACAAAAGGAAAGATAAAAGAGAGGAGGACGACTTCATAAGTTTTGTGGCGGATTAACAAGGTGCTGATGTCAAGGTCAGGGGTCGTGTCAGCCGGAGGATTAGCGGCGGCGAGCACGTAGTCTGGAGGCGACTCTCTGTTACCATAGTAATCAATTCCACTTGCAGGAGAGGCAGACAGAGCCATTTGTCACCCCATGATGTGTGAAGTTACAGACCTGAGCGTGATTGTCGATGCGCATACATGTGAGAGTGTGTTTGTTTGCATGGTCCTCCCTGCATCTGCATTTGTGCTCATTGCGTTTCTTTTCCCATCGTTTATCCACTAGCTATACTTGCTTTATCCTGTCAGGGGGCGCGGAGGGCTGGAGAATATCCCCGCTGTGCACGTGGGCCGAGAGGCGGCGTGCACCTTGAAAAGGTCGCCAGTCAATCAAAGGACTTCCTGTCATCATGTGATTCTGAGTTAGTGAGTCACAGAGTTGTTGCCCGTGCAGCAGCAGCAGCAGCAGCAGCACTTGGCACGCCGACGGCGCGGCACAGTATTGTTTGAGGGGGATATTGTTCCAACCTGAGTGAGCAGTGGGCTTGACGGGCTGTTTATATAAACTCTGATCAGTAGCTGCTGGTTTTGCGCGCCAGCAAATTCCCTTCTGCTCCCTGATTCCCCACCGGGACGCCAGCTGTTCCTCTATCTTACCCCCTTCTCCTTCCTTCGCATTAGTTGTTTGTATTCAGCGTTGGCGGGTACTCGTGTCTGTGTGTGGGTGCCTCCGACTTGTGTGTGTTCATTGTGGGTTTTAATGTCTTTGTCCTGGTACATGCAGGGGCTCTCTGGCCCTGCTCCTGTGTATCCACTCACTGCTGTGTGTTGTGGTTCAGTGTTTTCGCCTGCTCCTCATTTAAATGTTAAACCGCCTCCTGGTGGGAGCCATTTGTCATTGGGAGGCATGAATACATTATCAAAGCCCCAGTCGTCTGAAGCACGGCGGCGCACACTCACGCGCAATCTTCAGCGTCGGCTGCCACCGAACCTGCTATTAAAAACTCTCAGTAATGCACAAAAGAGCCAAGCAGTGTTTGCTTTGAACACATGGCCGTACGGAGGAGAGACCTCTATTTAGACTGAGAAGCGAGGCTGTGCACACGTGTCTGTCTATCTGGATCACAGTGTGACAACCTGTGCGTAGTCAAAGAGCTTTGTTAATTACAGGAATATTAAGTATTACACACACACACATACGCGCAGTCAGACTGAGCGATGTGATAAGTCGCAGCATTCATCACAGTCACATCACATCCCCTCTGGTTTAAATCAAAAGCAGGAAGGAAAAGTGGAGAGGGGAGGCTGAATTCTAATGGGTCACAGAACAAAACTCTTTGGTGCTCGGATGGATGTAAAATTAAATACGGCGGCGGGTGTGTGTGTGTGTATGTGTGTGTGTGTACATAATGTGTGTGTCCATCTATCTCTCTGTGACAGGTCCACATAATGGGTTCATCATCTCTCAGGAAAGAGAAAAAGACTGACGGCGGTAGCTGGCTGTCAGCAGCACAAGTGTGTGTGTGTGTGTGTGTGTGTGTGTGCAGGCCCATGTTTGTGTGTTGCTACATGTGTCCGTCTTCCTTTTTCCTCGCGTGACGGCTGCCCCCGTTGTGCTGCCTCATTGCCGTACTAAGTGCTGGGAACCAGTGTGCAGCTCATTGCCGTAATGGGCTGAGTAATTTCCCGGTTTCGGGCCGGCCCAGATGCGGCGGTTTGACTGCTAAGCGCCTGTCATGTCACGAGCGCGCGGCGAGGCAGCCTGGCAGGCTAAATGCAGATAGATGGACTGGTGTTGTGTCTTTAGCCAGCTGTGATCAGGCTGCCTCAGACTACAGCAGGGAGATAATACAGCATGATGAGCCACCGTGTCAGCTCGCTGCACCGGGCCTGAAGAGCACAACAGGCTAGAGTTGAAAATTGTAGTCTTTTGCATTTGTGTCGGTGTTTAGGGAAAGCGTATTTTAGCTAAGCGCGACTCTCCGCTGAGCTCAAATTCAGTTATCGATGGATCAATGTTTGATTAGCATGAGATTTGTGAATGAGCTGCTCGGCAGACGCAGAGACATTGAATGCTCGGGAATCGGGCATGACTCCCTGCTCTAACTTTGCAGAAAGATCCATTAAAGCACAGCCAAGAGAGCAAGAGCCAAAGAACAGACTGTGTCTAATAGAACGGTAAATATAGTAACAGGAGGCTCAGTGTCAAGGAGACACAACGAGTAACATGCAGGAAAATGAGACAAGCTCAAGAGACGAGGCTGAGGGAACAGTGATAGGTGAAAATTAAAAACATGTCAGGACAAAGAAATGAAGTGATTTATTTCTTCCTCTTCTTTTTTTCCTTTACGAGACAAATGAGAAAAGCCAAAGACGGGAGGTTTTATGACACACCGACGCCAATTATTTGACTTCTGGAAGTGTTTACTCACCTTCCTCTTCCTGTTTTAAAGTCGCTCACTCCATCTATATATCTCTCACTTGTCAATCCCTTTATGGAGGCAGCCACTGGGGGCGGGCAGGTTAACTACCTTACTGAAATGTGTGCTTGCCCGGCCAATCAATTATGACCCCGTGCAGCAGCATAAGCAAAGGTGGTGCCAGCGTGAGGCGAGGGTTCAGGGTGAGGGAATCGAGACATCTTGACCCAAGATAATGGCGGTGTAATGGATATGCTCTGGAAGGCACAGAAGATCACAGCTCAGCTCTGCCTCTGCCTTCTGTTGCCTCCCCTGTCTTGCCGCGCTGCCTCATTAACCCCAAATACTCACTGTGTCTTTCTCACTTTAGCACTTTAGCACCACCTCCCCAACCTCCGTCGTCTCTCTCTTCCCTCCCCGGCTGCCTCCGTCTTTCATTTCTCGACTCGTAGCAGAACCTCTTGGGGAAGTCGCCGCCTTGTAAACAGGCTCACGTTTTGTGTGTGATTAAAGAATACCTTTGTTCGGCTCTGCCAGGGAAGAGGCGTCTTTCTCTGTTGTTGCCTGTTATCGGGCCCCTGCTTCTCTCGTGTCCTTGGAATACTGATTCATCCACAGATCAGAAGTTATCGCTGCGCCTGGCACACTAAAACAAACACGCCTCTGCCCACTCAGCGAGGGAGCCTCCGTCTGAGTGCAGCGATACCCGGGCTACTCGCCTTTTTTTTTTTTTTTTTAAACCGCTGAAACAACTGGGTATGTTAAAAATAAATGAGTATATTCAATATGATTAAAATTTAAAAAGTTCCCCTGCACCCTCCTCCCCTCGCCCGGCACATCTCTATCAGGGTGTAGCTTTAATGACAGGAATCCAAATGAAATGAGATGAGTGGGTGGTGGAGATGGAGAGGGCGAGATAATGAAAGATGAAGTCAGATGATGGAATCAGGCAAAAACACGGCTGATGGAGAGTGTCTCTCAGTTTATCTAGAAAGCATGTCATTAGCGTAGCATAGGAAATCTGTCAGAGGCTTAGTTCCTGATGAAGAGTGGAAGGCGCCATCTCTGGATATCGGGGGGGTGTGTGTGTGTGTGTTTATCCGTCTGAGCCGGTGTGGGAGCGTTGCCGTGCAGGGGTTGCAGGATGTATTAATTACACAGCCCCGCAGTTTCTAAGCTGCTCTAAAGGCCACCTCAATTAACACCTTCTGCACTAGAAATTGCAGGAAACTGCTAAGTTATACTGGTGATATTCCCTATCCGTCTGTGCGTGGGAAAAATCGCCACATTAACTCGTTTGCTGTGTGCGTTCATTGTAACTTTGGATGCTCTTTTTTTCTGGTAGAACTTATATATCCTTTACTCATCTGTGTTGTATAACAATTATCTAAAAAGTCCAGGATCCAAACAGGCAAAGCAAGAGAAGTGTGAACAAGACCAAAACGCCCCAGTTACACTCACGTTTACATCTAATATGTGTGTAGTAAATGGAGTTTGAGTCATGGGCCTTTGCATCTATACCTTAAAAAGTGTTCTCATGAACTTGTCTCTGCCCACATTGTGAGCAGAAGTCAACATGTAGTTTAATAAGCTTCTCTACAGCTATCGGTCATCCTCTGACCACTGATTTTACCTCCAAACAACTTATTTATGTGCATTAAAGTTGCATATTTATCCACTAAAATAATCCCTTCCTGCCTAGAGCACACCAGCTCACCCACAGCTCTGCTCAAAGTCGTGCAGTAGTTTCACCAAACATCATAAAAACTGATTCTGCTCCGTCCCACATGATACTTTAGTTTTGTTCCGTACGTCAACCCAGCTGTTAAAATGTCTTTCACACGTGATATATATAAACCCACCTTATGGACATGTTAACCTGGTCAAACAAACAAATAAAAACCAGATTTTTACTGGAGGAGGTCTTTAAGTTTTGGATTCAAGGCCCACTACCAATAAAACCAAATGACTTTGGTGAATCGTTGCTGTTCCTCCATCACGAGGCCACAAACTTGTTCAGTGTTTTGTTTTATGACCAGATATCTCCTGAACTAATTAAATCCCCGTCAGCTGAAGCTCTTTGTGTTTAGGGCTCATTGCAAAGCTTTAGACTCTACCTGCGCTCCTTGTAGGGTTTGCAGCACTTGTTTTTTTTTTGAAGGACAGATGTTTTTGCTGTCCTCTCGGTGCAAACCAGACGATCTGCAGATGTTGATGCTAAAAACACTTAGTGAGCGTTTACTAGAATGTCTAGAAACAGATAAATCCAGGTATAAATGGGATAAATGTCATAACAAACAGGCAGGTGACAGGATGTCTGGGTGCGACGGTATCACAGTTGTTCCCAACAACATCACTGGTGGCATTAATTAGCTGGAGAATGCCAGTAAGCCACGCAGGGTCAGTACATCAGACCTGAACCTGAAGCGCTCTGAACAGCATTTAGTCCTCACCGGTGGGTCTTATTTACCTTTGTGCTTTTTCTCCTCTTAGTGTCAATATATTCCCTGAAAGGGGTCCATCATCAATTTAAAAAAGAATTGGGAAAATGTCCTGCGTCATGGTAACGAGGTTCAGGTGAGAGCCGGCGCATATATAGAGTCTCATTTAGCTTTATTGCTGTTTTTACAGGTACACGGTTTAAAAGGAGCTTTCTATGGCTTCAGATCCAGGTCCTGCTTCAGTGCTGTGAATAGTGTGAGTTTAACTGCTTGATTAATGAAAGTTTTTCCGCTTGGATGTGTCGACGCCGTTTCATTCGGATCTGGCAGCTTATCAAAGGAAGGATTCTTTAGCAGAGCTTGTTTTTTTTTTTTTCTGGGAGCAGACCAAAACAAGAAATCTCCCAAAGAGGGCAATTTTGGTGTTTAATTAGCACAAAAATAGCTTCCAGTGTAAACCCACTCTAAGCTGTATCAATACCCTCCTTCTCCAATCACTTGGTATAATAGTCGGCGACTGATAACCCAAACTCTATTCTGAAAGTAATTTGCCAGAGTAGCAGCGATGCACCTGTCCCCAGCACCGCTTCCCTCCCCGAAGTCATCTCTCTTAATGACTTGTGCCTATTGTAATTGGTTCTGGCTGGTTTCATTTACAGTTCTGATCAGCCAATCAGATTAGCGGGGTGTCATGTGATAGTGTTTGCCGAAGCCCCGAGGAGCCCGATGAGTGATGGGACAGAATGAAGTGGGTTATCAGAAGGGAGTTTTAACAAGGTCTGGGACTTAGGCGGCGGCAAGACGGATAGAAAAGAATGGGGGGGAAATGCAAGAGCAGATACGATACAGAATCCGTCGGCTTTCCAGTCGGAGCGCACAGCGGTAGCAGCATCTGCCTCTTCCATGAAACGCGTACTCCAGAGGAAACCGAGGGGGAATGTATGACTGCTTTTTTAAATTCTAAATATCATCTGTAAGACTATCTCTGCTGAAAAGCAAGTTGTGTTTTTTTCCTGTCATGTCCATATGGTGTTTGTTTTACATGCTAGACGACACATGATGAGAAAAAAACCCAACGAGTGTTCCTGCCTCAGAACCGTGACGGCTTCAAAAGCACAAACTCAGACGTTTCAGAGTTTCATACCAAAGGAACCAAATTCATCAAGTTGTGAGATGGTTTTTTTTTAATATTAGTCTTCTTCAGAACTGGTTTCCAGTTAAAACAAGAATGACTGAAATAGTACATCTTGCTATAGCGCAGAGCAGCTTTAGTGTTTGAGACGAGCTGGTGTGCTCCAGCTGCAGCGATCAGTGGAGGTGTGGGTGGAGACGATGGTGAGGACTTCAGAGATCCTAAAGGAGACACCAGAGTTGCATCGAAGCCATTTTAAAAGACAAATTTGTTGGGACGAGTTGTGAGGAGGGTTTTTAAATATTTAAATCTATTCACAATTTATTAAGCACCAGATATTTCCTCCTTGATGCTGTGAAGTGTTTATAGGCGCCGTAGCGTCTGTTATCTCGGACCGGCTCGTTTCTTGACTGCTCTCGCTTTTTTCTTGCTTTGGACCGAAATGGGAGGAAAAAAAATCTAATCTCCATCAGACACATTTGATCAATATTTGAGTAAGATTCACTCGTAAAACTCTCAAAGCAAAGTCAGAAATTCCCAAGTTTGTGTCACGTCGGAAACTCGGGCGGATCCACGAGGACTTTGCAAAGTTTCTCTTCGCTGTTTTGTTTCATTTATCTCAGGATGAAACTGAAATTCATTGAAACTTGCATTCAGGGTTTCAGATTTTCCAATTTAAAAAATGAACTGCTTCCCTAATTTAGGATATTGTAGGATGCTTCCAAAGTATTCCTTGACTTGTTGCCCTGAAGAGATGAGCCTCAGTATTTTTAACTTATTTAAAGCCTTAGTTCACTTCCTGTGTGCTACTACGTTAAGTTCTACTTCCTGTCTCTTCTTGTTTCATATTCTGAGCTGTGATTTCTCCTCTGGTCTGGAGAACCTGTTGGAATCCATTTTTGTCTTCTTTTTTTTGGCCTTTTTGTTAGATAGGATAGTCAAAGGAGAGACAGGAAAATGGGGGAAGGGTTGCAGCAAAGGGCCATGAGCAGGATTTGAACCCATGGCCGCTGCATCGGGGACTACATCCCCTGTACATGGGTCACCAGCCCTACCAGGTGAGCTGTAGCGGCGGCCCTCCATTTTTGACTTCTAAACTCAACAAAGCATCTTGGTGTTTAATACAAACCAAAATAAAGAAAACACGCAGTACGTCCTCGCTGTGTTGATGTGTGACTGATGTGCTGGTTGTGACTCGGTGTTGTTCAGGTTCAGCTAATAAAAACTTGTTTCTTTCTTTCTTTCGCGCTGCAAAGTGACGAAGCAAAGATTTAACCGGATTCAGGAGGAATCTTTCGGCGGCGTCGACACTTCATATAATCATATAATTTTCAGAATCACTCCGGCCCGCTCTCAGCTCCTCCCTTCCTCGTCGTTAGATTTTACCGTCATTTATCTTTCCCCGTTCCCCCTCTGTTACCTTTGCCGGAGTCCACCTGTGAATTAGTCTTCCTGCCTGTTTAGCCGTACCGTGATGTATTGTGACATTTTCCAATGAGCCATTCCTCACGGCTGCCGGCTCTCGTCCCCGCTCGTTGTTATTTCATTTCCTTCATCATCTGCTTTTTATGTGGCGGAGGAAAATAATAATCGTAATAACAATGCTGAATATTTTCAGCCAAGGGCATCATCCGCTGGCTGTTTGTACCTAAGCCGGCCTGGCATGTAATTGTTATTCTAATGAGAAAAAGAAACGTCGCCAGATAAGAGCAGCCTTGTTTGGGCTTTGTCCTTGACCAATTCTACAAGTGGGGAACCTGAGAATTGACCGTCGGCCAGTGCAGCAGCCAGACTTATTTCACAGTGAGGAGAACTGATCAACGGTATGACTTTGCCAAAAAAATGAAAATGGAACTAGCAGTACTTTTTTTTTTTTTTTTCCTCCCCCTTTCGAATTTGTTGTGCTCCCTGTCCTCACCTCCTCTCATAAAACTTCATTGCTACAACACATTTCCCCCCGAGAGGAAAGACCCGGTGCAAACAGATCATGGATTTTATTCTCAACATGCCATGTAGGGCCAGAAATTGGTACATTTCAAACTGCTGCTGGTCACAACCCTGTTTTTCATTCCTCTTCGACAACAGTGGGCAGAAAAAAGAAAAGAAAGAAAAGTCAGAGAACAAAAAAACAAAGCAATAACAACAGAAAGTGACAGTCAGACAGAAAGAGAGCATTAGCCTAAAGCCAAAGTGTTGGGAGCAAAAGAGTGTTCAGGGGAAGGGAGGGAGGCAGCAGATAGAGAGATATGAAAAGAAAAGCAAAGGGAAGGGAGAGAAAGAAAGCTCACTTTGTTGCCTGTAGCTGTGGATTAGCCCTGACAGCCCCAGGAGTCAATCAGTCTGCTTGCTCCTCTCATCTCTGGGCAGAAGGGAGAATAACAGGGCTGTCTAACTGCCAGCCGGGGGCAGGTGGAGGTGTCGGGAGTAGTGCTGGACGATAGAGACGGAGCAAGAGAGCAAAGCCTTGAGGGATGGATGCGGCCCAGAATTTTCCTCGCCCTATACGTCGGTGCTGCATCGGTGCTGCCTGTATGTGCAGAAATGTGGCTGCAACACAAATCTAAAAACCGTGTGTCTGTTTGTCAAGTAATTCACAAAATTCTGCCCACTCCGGGTCGATTAACCAGCGCCGCATGGAACAATTTCACATCCGTTATGTTCCTAGTTTGCCTTACATTTTGTGTTTTTTTCCCTGTTTGCTGGAAGACATTATGCAAATGGTGTTTTGCTCAATTGCGTACCCGTTGGTATTTTCTGTTTTTGATGTATTACTGACTTCAAAAGAGGATGAAATTTAAATGATTGTTTTAACTTTTTCGGTGGCAGGTGCTTGATTTTCAGCGGATTCAAAGTAAAGCAGAGGATGTTCCGTCGCCTCCGAGTGCTCATTGTTGTGAAATGATGATTGCGTTATTACTTTAAAACAGCGATACTGTTAATATAGGAAATGGATTACGATGTGTATATCACACCAACTCGAGCGTATCGCGCTGCAGCGTCTCTGCGGATGCTCTCGGCAGGTATTTACAGAGTGTACCGCGCGCTCACCGTGTGTTTGGCTGCTACGCTTTGACACCGTGCAAACAGTTCTCAGAACAAAGCCGGGAAATTACAGCCCACAGGTGGTTCCTGGGTGAAAGTGAGGCTTTTGAAACACTGTAATAGCAGCGAAAACATTTTCAACAGGCTTTAACAGAAATGGTTGCGGTGATTGATTCCTGCGACTGTTTAGCATCGCAGACAGATATCATCTGAAATTGGCCGCCGCGGCCGCGTCGAGAAGCCTGCGTCGGATATTTACGATCCACCGAGTGGAGTTTGTCACGTCGGCGCCGTCTGCCTGAACCGGCTCCCAGGCGTCGCTCCGTTTAATATTTAAGAGTTACTTTGATGGGGACAATTAAACGTAATCTCGTTGGCTAATTAGTGTAATTCCTGCTCTGAAACCAATTTATTAGAATCGATCCCCCACTTGAGTAAAGTTAATTTTAGCTTTGCGGTGTTAAATCTTTCAGTGAAAATAATACATTATTAATTATCTCATTTGTACAGAAAAAAAAAAAAAACACTCGACGTTTGAATGAAGAAGTTACTGAGATTACGAGTTTTAAAAGTTTCTGACTTTATCCGGAGCTAAACCTTAAACAAAGAGTGTGAAGGAAGAAGAAAAAGAAAAGATAAAATAGTCTGATTCCATCTACATTTATGTGATTTTACCCAATATGAAGGCTGACCCTCAAATCTGTGTTATGAGACATAAAATTCAGAATTATGAGCCGTCGTTCTAGAATCACATTTTGGCAGAAAGCAAAGAATTCCTTTTTTTTTTCTTTAATTTATGAAAAAAATAAAATATTCAAAAGTGCATAATTAGCTAAACTTAATTTCTGCCAATAAAAAAAGGCACCGAGCTGCTGAAATTTCAAATATAAAATAAAAAATGTCCAATAAGTTCGTCATATTCACGAGTAAATGAACAATTAAAGTCAGCAGAGCGATTTCAGTTTAAAAAGTAGCGCCGCCTGTCTTTCTTTTTCAGGATTACAGCCGTCTTGTTTTAGGAAACAACCAAACTTTATCACAACCAGCAGCTCGGTGTTTACATCCAGCGTGAACTCCACATCGATCGACTGACCCGCGTGAGCAGAGAAGTTAGATTCTGGATTCACAAACTCGACGTATCGTGCACACCTCATACATCTTTAATTAAACTGGCACCATGACGGACGACATCCAGTGCAAAAGGCTTCAGACGGTCGTCGTTCGGCTCGCAGGGAGATTTCCAACCAAAGCGAACGTCGGACGCTGAGCGGTGTGCAGGATGAATACGTGTACTCCTGCACCCTGAGCCAACTGAATCGCATTAGATTCAACAATACCTATATTTTCCTTGCAGGCATGCTGGGATTGAGTTTTACAACACGCAGCAATACAGAGTGTTGACCAGTGCTGAAGGGAAAAGGACTGTAATAAATACAAGTTGGCATGGAGAGAGCAGCGAGATGTCTCTCCCAGTAAATACACACTGCATCACAAAGCGGCGCTGCAGAGTTTTAGTCGTGCTCGTGGTGAAGCAGGAGTCGGACTGCCGCTGACTGCTGCTTTATACCGACATGCATGATCTCCAGAGGCTGAATCCAACTGACTCTGTTGGTCCTACTGACATTACTGTTTTAGTGTCTTTGCACATTTTAGATGGATTGCAGGTACATTTGGTGCTGACGTTCGTGCCGTCTGAAGGATGAATTTAAACAATGATTAACTGTGCACGAAACACCATCATCAGAGTTAATTGTGATGAATTCTGCACCTCAGAAGTTTTACATTTGCAAAGCAGCATGGTGCCAAAGTAGAGTTTTGCAGAGTCACTAGCATCCATCCATCCATCATCTCTACACCTTAATCCTCACTAGGGTCGTGGGGGGCTGGAGTCTATCCCAGCTGACTCAGGGTGAAGGCAGGTTCACCTGGACAGGTAACCAGTCTATCACAGGGCTACACTTAGAGACAGACAACCAAGCACACTCACATTCACACCTACGGACAATTTACAATCACCAATTAACCTCAACATGTTTCTGGACTGTGGGAGGAAGCCGGAGAACCCGGAGAGAACCCACGCTGTACGGGGAGAACATGGAGACTCCACACAGGACGATCCCGGGTGTCCTCACTGGGACGTGAACCGGGGATCTGCTAACCACTGATCCACCTTGCAGCCCCAGTCACGAGCATGGTCTGGTTAATTCTACTTTTTCTGTCTTTGCGGTTTTTTTGGGGCATTGCTCTGCAACAGATTTCATGCTAACCTTTTAGCACACGGTCTGAGAGGAAGCTCGACTTTTGGACCCCCACCGAGCTCCAACTTAGGCTTTAGGACTTCAGCAGTTACTTGGAGACAGTTATAGAGCCGACAGCTAAACAGGATGCGGCAGTGTGTTGGGTCAGACGGGACGATGGGGTTCGACTCCAAGGTGACGCCACAAACAAACCTTTAGCTCGACTTTCTTTGTCTGTTTGAAGCTTTTGTTTGAGGGAAGAGCTTCTGGAGGAGGACTTTAGTTTTTCAAATTCTAGCATTTCTTTTTTTTCTTTTTTTTTGTCTTCTTCCAAATTCCTGCCTGCTGCAGCTTCAAATCTTCTGCCTGCATCATTAATAATTCCCTCAAGTCTCCGAAGCCAGAAAAGCAGCAAAGTAAATGAACAAATCTTCAATCACGACGGAGCCACTGGAGAGCTCAATAATAACACGTTCATATACATACAGCTCTGTAATTTACGGGAACTGTGGAGCTCGTGAAATTAAATACGGGGGGACAGACCCTGGAACTATTAAACTGCCATGAACACCCGTTATTTCCTGCGGCTGCTAATTCATTACGAGCCGAGATGGTTGAGACAGACAAGGCGCCTCAGGAACGCCGCAATTGCGAAAACAAGAAAATAATTGTGCGAGTCACTCCGAGCTCGGTCCTTATCTGAGTCGGGAGGAAGAGAGTTTTTAAATGACGGGATCACACGCGGTTCCTGAGACGCACCTCCGTCTCCGTTTTAATCCCGCGTTGCATTGATGTGGCCAATTTGTGCTCCGTGTTCTTCGGCGTGTCGCGGTGCTATTTCTTTCTTTTTTTTTACAGAAGTGAAAATTGAGATTGTAGAACTCCAAAGAGAGACAGAGAGGACCGTCTGTTACACTTGGAAAAGAAAAAAAAAGAAAAACAAGCCTTTTTTCTTTTGATATCACCAACTTTTACTTCTTTTTTTTTTTTACGTGCTTTGTGGCGCCGAACACGCAGAGGTGTAACAATGCATCCGTGAATTACCTGTCTCCTCCGGAAACTTGTGGCGTGTTTAACCGCAACTTTGGTGACAAAGCGGTGTGAAGCAGAGGCCAGCAGACAAGCTCCATTGATGCCGAGGCAGGCCGATGATGACACGGGCGCCATGCGACGGAGACGAGGATGAGTGGGAGAGGAGAGCGGCGGAGAAATAGAGTGATTAGGTGTGGGGAGGAGTATTCATTTAGGAAGACAAACAGCTTCATTTAAAGTTAGCCAAGCACAGAGACACCCTCTCCCACTACAAATGGGTTGAAATTTGCATCTTTCTCACCGACTGGGGGGGGATCCGAAGCCTCGCTCGGTCTCACGTCTCGAGTGATAATAGATTATCTACGGCCTCGCCTGAAGAGCTACTGTCTTTGATTTGCTTTTGAACACATTTGCTGTCTGCTTGTGCTGAAGTAATTCCTCTTCGCTCTTGATCCGCCGCCGCCGATATTGTCACAGCCCTACTTATCTACAGTATATAAGGGCTGTTTGCTGTTTTGTTTTGTTCCTCGACTGCATACAGAGGAGCGGAGCGGGCGCAGAGATTGCAGTAATTTCACGATTATTAAACAGCAGAAATGCCAAGCTCGCCGCCATTACGTTTGATTTCTCACCATCTCTCGCAAATCGCAGTCTTTTCTGACGGTTTTAACAGCAGAGAATGAAATTAAAGTTTTCAGCTTAGATGGCGGTGATTATCTGCTTAAACACTCTCAGCGGTTATAGATCCTCCGCCATAAAGGAACAGGAAGTGTTTAAGCTGCAGGTGAACTGAAGGCGATGCGGATCTGCCGTCCATCATCCGTCTCTCCTGCGTCCTCCGTTCTGACTGAAAATCTTTATTTGCTGCACCCATGTGGTATTCTTAGAGGTATATTTACTCACGTCTGTTCTGGTGCAGTGAGAGCGTTTCAGCTCTGGTTCTGACCCCGGCGCATGTGGGTTGGTGGGAGCAGCCTCGTGAGCCCGTGTGGACGCTCCGGTGTCTTCATGAAGCTGCTGCCATCTTCCTCGACATCCAGCTCCTACACATGCCTTTAAGGTTTCACTATATTTGACATACAGTACAGACGCGCATTTACACAAATAGTAAATATTTACCGCTTGGATAGTTGCCTCCATCACCCTGCCAGAGGGATTTAGCTGCCTGGGCAACATTTTATGTTGCTTCTGTTCGAGAGTTGAATAAAAAGCCTCGGGATGGCGGAGGGGAATTTTTCATTTCAGATATTTTCAGGGGTATTTGATATTTCTGTTATTTAGCCTTGGGAATTTTCCAAGGTAAGCAGTTGTTGAGCATGTACAGAAAGAGGATTTGCGGGATAAATCTAATGCAGCGGCTGTTTACAGCGGCGCTGTATGCATACAATATGTAAATGAAACGCCTTATTCCAAGTTTCCACCGGCTCTCCTTGGGAGGAAGTGTGAAAAGGTTTTTGTGTAGCGCTCAGGGTTCCTCAGTGCATCCGGATGACCGTTTGCTAAATATATCTCCTCCCAAACGTGCACCGACCTTGTGCAGCTACAGATTAGTGTAATTAGGAGTGGCGGCCTGTCAGGCTTCAGATTTTTTACGTGCTGAATCGTGAGCACGGGGCTGCAGAATGAGCGACGCTCAGGATGTACAGACGTGGAGGACGGTGTGTTGTTTTTCTAACTTAGACTTTCTCAAGCCAAAAACACAAAGTTGAACTTGTGAGGAATGGTTTCCTCTGACTTAAGCTGCATTTCTGATCGGCTAAAACAACCACATTTTAATTCCACGGCCAAAGAAAATCATAACTAATTTAATTATATTAGTTAGTGGGGTAATAACTGTATTTATTGACTCACCTGTGGAGGCCAATCCTGGAAGTTATCAGACTGTAGGGTGAGGACGTCTTCCCCTGATGTTTATTTCATTCAGGGAAATGTTGACAGCCTCATAGAGATGGATGTTTATCAGTGTTATTGCTCCTTAAAGGTGCCGAAACTAAGCAGTCATAGAGGGTTTTAATGCTTTTTTTCCTCAGTAGCTCCACATAGCAGTCCAAATATTCTGCAGGACCATCAGCTGAGGACGCTGATTGTTTGCTCGGGACAAACAGTTTTAATTGCATATAGCAATTAAATGCATAATTGAGATTTGTTTAGCAAAACTGGCATCTTAAAGCAAAAAATCTAAAATATAGCATCCTGTCTGATGTAGCTGCAGCTGGTGGGATAGCCGGTTAGCCATGATAGCAAACAAACAAAAGCAGGACGTCCCCTAAATGGGATGCAGCCGGATTTAATGCACTTAATGCTGCGACCAGTCCTGCCCTTCGTCTTACATGCAAGCAGAGAAGGCAAGAAAGAGGCGTTTAACAAAAAAAAAAAAAACATCCTCGACTGCATCAGTTAAACACGACGTATGTCACAGCTTACCACTGCGTTTTATGACCTTCACGATAACTGACAGCGTACATTGAGTTTTAATTCAACTCTCAGCAAAACACGATGTGACGAGAATGTACAGATGTCTTATTTCTAAGTTTGTTGCGTATTGGGAGAGGCGTGACGGACGAAAGGGTGATAAACACATAAAGAGCGACATAAATCGTGATTGACTGACAGATAATAAATACGTCTGTAGACTGGGTTTGTATATTCCAGCTGTGTTTCTGTTATAAAGCTCGTCCTCGCTCACAGCTCCAAGCCTCTCCTCTGCTGGAGAACACATTTCAGGAATCGAGACAACCTTCAAGATGGCGCGCTGAGATCGATTTCCGGGTCACGGGCGGGAGGATGAAGGACAGGCGAGATAAGGAGGCTCAAAATAGAAGAAATGGTCCGAGCTGGCTGGAAACAAGAAGCCGCTGTTCGTCCGTGTCTTTCTCTTGAGTGGTGGATGTGTTGTAGCAGCGATAGAAGCCTTATTTTATCCACATCAGGGTAAAATGATCAAACCTGCCTGTTAGGAAGCCGGGATGCATTTACCTCATCAAATTCATGCGTCCTTGTTATTCCTCTTCTTGTTTATTTTTTTTTAATGTTTGCCTTAAAAACTTGACTTTCACCTAATCAGCATTTCACGGCGGGAACATTTCCTGCTCGGCGTGTGCTGCTTTCTGCAGCGGCACCGTAAAAAGCCAGACCGGATTTCATTCCTGCATCACTTGACATTTATTGCACATATATCTGGACTTGTTTTTCTCCCCCGTCTGCCCTAAATTGTCTGCAAATATATATATATTTTTTACCTTGAAAAGGTGGAGGAGACCCATTTTCCAATTACAGATCTTGTCTTTAGGTGTTAATTGCTGACTGACCTCTGGAGCTGTTATTGGATGCCATGTGGGTTTTTTAATAACCTCTAATCGCAGTGAAACAGAGAGCCATAATAGAGAAGAGCCAAGCCGCTTTTTAACCCAGCATCCTTCAATAACGTGTAATCTCATCCAAACACAGAAGCCGGCCGAATGCCAAGTCAAAACGCTCTTTTGCAGAACACGAGACGCTGTGATTCATGCTCCTCCAACACCAAAATGACACATGCTTTTGTATCGGTTGGGTTAAATTAGGTCAGCTGAGCCGCATTGATCTTATTAAGTTTAGTGGCATTTCGTTGTTGAGCGGGAGGAAAAAAAAAAAAAGCACGAGGTCTTGATTTGCTCTCGGATTTCAGCTGAAAGCGTTTTTAATTTGGCACAATGAGAAACGCCGAACAGAGAATTTACTTCAGAATAATCACGAGTGCATCATGTTTTACTGCAGCCGCCTTGCATTATTGCTCCGTTCACATCTGGCCACGTCGTTCCGTTTCACATTCTCCACATGTTGATGAGCATCCGGGCCTGGAACCGAGCACGAGGGGATCCATTAACACGTCTGTCCTTTCCTTATCTTGATATGTGGATGTTGTTCTTTCCCAGGCAACCCGCCGGCCACAGGTACGGGCACGCTGATCATCTACCTGGAGGACTACAACGACAACGCCCCCTACGTGGTGCCGTCGGTAGCGCGGGTGTGCGAGGACGCCCACGACATGAACGTGGCCATCGTCGGAGGCTGGGACAAGGACCTGGCGCCCAACGCTGCACCCTTCAAGATAGAGCTGGGAAAACAGCCCGGCCTAGACAAAACATGGAAGGTCACCAGGGTCAACTGTGAGTATCTCATCTTGAAGTGATGTTTGAACGCTCTTGAACCGCTGAAAAGCATCAGCACTCGGTGGCAATCGATACGTCTTTCATACATCAAGAGGCAGAGGTGTCCATTTGCTCTCCAACAATAACCTCCTCGACCACAACGCTGAGCACCGAGCAGCGTGTGAGTCACTCTCGCTTCCCCGTTGTTGTGTTTCTTTTTTTTTCCACCCAGAGCTTTAAGACTGCTCTCACTGAGTTGCCAGAAAGCACCCCAGGGAGCTCAGGAGTGAAAAAATAAATGAAGAAAAAAAAGGGCGAGGAGAGAAAACTGCCAAAGCGCTGACGTCACTTCCAATCCGAGCATATTCAAGGGTCAATTCATCAGAGTGCAATTTTATAACCTGCCACGCTTTGCTGATGCGACGCCGCGCGAAAATATAGAGCAGAGCTGTCTCAGCCGCTCGTATAGATCGCATGATGAGGATGAGGAGAAAAACGCTGCAATCGGGGAGAAGCGTGCAGCAGCAGGAGGAAGAGGAGGACGGACAGACAACCAAGACATCGAATCAGGGCTCCATGACCGACAGCGCTGTCTGTGTGTGTTTGAGTGACAGTCCAGAGCTAAAACCTGCCCAGAGGTATTAGCTGTGACTGACAGCAGGAGAGGGAGGTACAGACACTCCTCAATCACCACCGCTGGAAGAGACAGATAGGGCCGGCAGAGAAAGAGCTGGCTCCCAGTGAAATGGACTGGCGCTGTGCTCGTCTCAGATGTGTGTGTGGAGGTGCAGCTCTGAATCCAGAAATCAGAGAAGGAATCTGGGTGTCCTGACTGTGGCTACTTCCAGATGTAATTACAATTAAAAGCACGGGGGAATGTCAAGGCCCTCCATCCCTCCTTTGGTGTTTTATTTCTCTTCTATTCTGGAGCAGCAGAACACAGGAGTCCCCTCCATAGTACAGCAGTAGTATGGTTATGTAACAAGATGAGCAGTTTTAATTGTTTTTTTTCTCTCTGCTTTGCGTTCAGATGCCAAGAGAAGGTTTTTTTTTTTTTGCTTCTGTGTTGATATTTTTAAATGCATTGGATATTGTGATGTTGTGAGTGCTGGCTGTTCGTACTCTTAAGGCCACAGCAGACTGATATGATGTGCCGGTGTGCTTCACTAACCTTCCAAAAGCTCAAGGCCGCATAAAGCTGACAAATTGTAGAATTAAATCTGTAGTAAATGGGTTGACGCAACATGTGCATTGAAAAGTTAACCAAAAAAAAGCACTAAAAGTTGCATAAAGTCTCTCCAGGTAGCAGGATTCACATCCACAGACCAACGAGAGGTTCGTTTCCTCTCTGGCGAGCCTCGACGTTCCCCGTCTTTGTCATAGAAGCTGCAGGAGAACGTTGGGAGCTGTTTAAAGTCCTGAACGGCCTCAGCAGTGAGAACACACAGCTGCAGTGAGCCCAGAGGGGCAAACACACAGCATGTCAGTCACCACCTGCACCGCTCCGAGCCACGCTTTGTCACACTGCACTGAAGTTTTAACACTATTTAAGGTGGAGAAAAAGCTGAAATGGCCCAAAGCTTGATCAGGTGTTGCAAGATAAAAATCTAAAACACTGACTTAGATGAGCCTGTTAAACATTATGTAGACGGGTTGTGTTGACGTAATGAAACTGGTGATTGCATCAACTTAATATTATTTGTCACTTAAACTTAAATTTCTGCAAACAAAGTTCAAGTTCAGGGAATAAAATTGGCTTGATAGCTTAGAAGTTTGCATCCCTTTCCTGTCTGAACACGCCTGGACTATTTTAGACAGTGACGTAATTATAACTCAAAGAGACTGATGTGGATTCACGTGTTTTTTTGTTTGTTTGTTTTCTTCCTGTGGTGTATGCTTCCATGTAAATTAGTGGCAGATAATTTGGTGGTTAGCATCGTCGCCTCATAGCTAGAAGGTCGCCGGTTCACGTCCCGGTGAGAACACCCGGGATCTTTCTACGTGGAGTCTCCATGTTCTCCCCGTGCAGCGTGGGTTCTCTCCGGGTTCTCCGGCTTCCTCCCACAGTCCAGAAACATGCTGAGGTTAATTGGTGATTCTAAATTGTCCGTAGGTGTGAATGTGAGTGTGCTTGGTTGTCTGTCTCTAAGTGTAGCCCTGTGATAGACTGGTTACCTGTCCAGGTGAACCTGCCTTCACCCTGAGTCAGCTGGGATAGACTCCAGCCCCCCATGACCCTGGTGAGGATTAAGGTGTAGAGATGATGGATGGATGATTTGGTATCGAAGGTGGAAAAGTTGCGAGCTTTTGTCATGACCTCGATTTGCATCAGATCTTCCAAAAAAAACACCAACAGGAACTATCCGGGTTTGTAGGTCAGCGCCGACATGTAGAAAGTCGGGGGCATAAATCAGAGCCGAGGTGAACTCAGAGGTTTCTCACATTCCTGATCCGAGTGAAGTATAAGATGAGGTTCGCCCACTTTACACTTTGCTCTCAGTGGAAGCATTCCAACTCCGCCGACTTCATTTATGGAAAAGATGAACGAGACTTCATAACGCTCGGCAAAACAATCCCCTCCCTCCTCGCGGCGCCGTGGTCCTCGCAGACGCCAGATGTCAACCTGAATAACAGCTAGAAGAGATTTAAATGTTACACCATCACAAAATACAGAAACATCTGCTGGAACAACAGATTTCATGCAGATTCGTGGCTCCGAAACGCTTCAGTTTGTCACCAGTCTGAATGTATTCTCACCTTGGATTTTTATCTGCGCCACGTCCACGCTATTAGCTGCTGTCCTGTTTTATTTGTTTAAACCAGCATCCAAGTGATCGTGTGGAACCAGATCTGAGCGCTGACAACCGGCCGTTTGTTCACTTGCCACACGCTGAGGAGAAACTTTTTAGGGAAAATCTGCGCCTCATGCGGCAATCTGGCGTTTTCAGAACACACAGACGAGCCTGAGCGCCGGCGATAAACGGCGCGCAGAAGGAACTCGGTGTTTGTCACATGTTTGCTGTTCCTGTTTAGCGTCGCCTCCTGACATTGTTTTGAGCGCGATGCGAGACAGTGTCGTTTTTCTAATTAAACACAAAGCTTAAAGTTTCCTAACCTGGGAGGAACAGCCCTGGCAGGAAAACAGCCACAATGTGCAGCTTTGCATGTTGTGACACGTTTCAGCATGAAGTGAACCGGCTCCCCCTGTTTTCTCTTGTGTCTCTTAAGGAATTTTAAAGTGTGATGCAACCAAATGTAACAACCTTACGCAACTTAAGTGGTGCCAATTTTTGTCGCTTCAGTTGTCAGGAATGGCTCGGCAGCCAGTTTCTCCAGGCGCACAACTTCTGAGTTGTAATACACACATTTAGTTCTGCCTTTGCAAAGTAGGTGGCTGTTAATGCAGAATAAATGGACAATGCATGCAGGACAGGCAATTACCAGTCATCCAATCCATTTAAACCCTCCCTCCCCTCCCCCTCTGTGTCTCCTCCACAGCCACACACTCTCAAATCATGCTTCTGCACAGTCTGAAGAAAGCCAACTACCAGCTCCCGCTGCTCATCACCGACTCAGGCGTGCCCCCTTTGTCCAACAACACAGAGGTGAAAGTTCAGGTGTGCATCTGCAAGAAGAACAAGATGCACTGCAGCTCGGCCCACTCCCACCGCGACAGCCTCCTGGTGCTGCTCGCGACGCTCCTGCTTGTCCTACTCTGTAAGTAACGCCGCACGTCAGCACGGAGCTCCAGGTGAGGTTGATGTTTTCAGGTGGAACGAGTCACACGTTGAGGAGAGTTTCATGGAAAAGCAAAGCAACTGATTGGTCTCAGGGAACAGTAGAAACTCACACGGAGGTTCCTTTGTACAGATTGTCTGAGATGTTTTACCCTTGAATGAGACAAACACACTGTCGGATTGTCCGCAATCAATGTTCACAAATATGGAGATGAAATAATTGCAATGGGAAATTCCTCAACACGTTGGAGACCTCACTTCTCTCTCCTCCAAGGAAGAAGTGAAAATCTGACAGCTTTTATAGTGATCACAAACTCTTTTTCTATTGTTGTAAGTAGTTTAAACCTTGTTGCATCTTTCCAAACACAAAAACGTTTTAGGGGTGTAAACACATCCTCTCTGGTCGACTCTTACACCTTTTGAGGAAACTCCTCCATCGTTACGCTGCAGGAAAGTGACCGTTCCCAACTACATGAACATAAATCGAACAACTAGATAATAAATGATAACCTAAAAGCTCGTGATTGATTTTACTTTGACAAGCTACCCCGTTAGCATCCTTCTGTTAGCATCGTCTGCATGACAAGCCTCCATCCCATCCTGCAAAA
>NW_007577803.1:783198-791049 GCF_000690725.1 Stegastes partitus | reverse complement strand
CTGTTTCAGCGTTTTCTTTTTTCCCACTGCCGTGCCTACAGGGCGCTCCCCAGGAAGTCAAACTTGAATTTACTCTGAATATCTCATTTAAGCCATTAGCTATAGCATGAATAATTCAGCCTCCTCCATTCACCAGACGTACATAATGGAGGACATCCAACAGCTAGTTTGGTGAGAAGAGAAATCATTTGCAACGTTAAGGCCTCCCGGATCCCGTTCTTCCCCCGTCTGGGCTTGTTCTCTGTAGTTTATAGTCGGGCTCGCTGTACGCCGGAGGCTCGGTGCAGCGGGAGGGGCGGCGGCGGCGGCGGCGGCGGCGGCGGGGAAGAAGATGAGGAACGAGCACGGAGGAGGAGAGGAAGATGTGATGGATGGCAGGCAAAGTGAAAGTAAAAGAATTTCATTTCATGCCTAAAAGATGGTGTAGTCCTAATTATTCCGTCTTTGTTCTGCTAATTTGTGTTTGACTGTGAAATGTTTCACTGAAGATCATCAGACGAATCGCAGCCACGTCTCCCTTCCTCTCCTCAGCTCTCTGTCTGTCCTCTCCTCCTATTGATCTCGATATCTTTATTATTTTTCCTTCCTCCCGTTCTCAGACGTCCAGTTGATCACTCCCTCTCGTCTGCCGCCCGTCTCTCATCCTTCACTCACTCTGCCACTTCTTTTGCTCTTTCACTCTACTTAGCAATCAGCCACGCTCGCCCCATAATCCTTTGCTTGCAGGCAGAACCTCTGCTTCTCATTTTCGCTTTCTCTCTCTGTATCTGTGGATCACAGCTTCTAGCATGACCCATTGATCTTCCCCTGGGTATGGATCAATCTGTCTATTGATGCATATCTCTTCTCATTCCTAGCGGATGCCTGCGCCGTGCATGAGAAGCCTGTGTTTTGAAGCCGTGCCTTGAAGAACTCGCCATCCCCGTTCTCTAATGATTCAGTTTTGAGCAGTTACTTACCTGCAACTTCTGCTGAAAAACTCCTGATTCACGGGACGCAAAGTATTAAATTAAACTGACAATGCGTGGCAAGCGGCGGCAGGAGCTCACCGCGCTCCGGCGTTGATAGACCATTAGTCGCGGCTTCACTGCAACACACTAATCACGAACATAAGCTGATGCTGTGTCAGCATTCGAGCAGACGAGCAGCCACTTCTCAGAAAGTTTTATGGCGGCGGTCCTGAGAGCATCCCAGCTGGAACAGTCAGTTAGCTTTTCACGCTTTGCTTTTTCTTTCTCTCTCTCTTTTTTTTTTTCCTTAAGAAATATTTCGCAATCCGCCGTTCCCATGGCAGCAGCCGCATGTGTCTGGACTAGAAAGCATGATAATTGGTTGACATGCCGAGATGACATTAGGAGAGTCTTCTCCACAGATGTCCTTTCCCTCTGAACGGCACTAGCATTCATTACACCACTGTAAATAGTGCGCTGACAGACAGTGGCATTCATTAACCAAATAGCTGCTCCAGATCACGGATTCTCGAGCTGCCTGTACCTGCGCCCGAGAAATCCGTCCGTTCGTTTGGACCGAGGCGTGTTTGCGGAGTCGGAACAGACGTAACGGGGGAGCGGCGTTACCCCGGAGCTGGAGGCTTGGAGATTACGAAAAGAGACAAAACAAGGACGGCGTGTGTGTGTGTGTGTGTGTGTGTGTTTGTGTAGGTGTGTGTGTTGTGTGTGTCTGTTGGGAATCTGAGACGGCGTTAGCTACAGAAGCTCCGCCGATTCATACGCAAGACATCTCCATGCACGCCGGGCGCCCGGAGAGATGACTCCAGCTGGAGCTCATCACAGAGACCTGTGCTGGGGGACAGATAGAGGGGACTGATCGCTGCAGTGTGCAGGCAGATAGTCTGACAGAGGCAGAGAGGATCCTGTTTCAATTCCCTTATCTCCAAGCTGAACTCTGACCCCCGCAGGAGAGAGATGAGGGGAAGAAAAATGGAAAGTGCCAGAGGGGAAGGATGGGAAAAGGAGATGAGAGAATAAAGGTGTGGAGATTAAACTCTCGGTTTTGTTCAGGTTTTTTTTTTCTTTGCCCATCAGGCTACAGGCGAGCGGTGCAGCTTTCTTAATTTCTCCTCGTATCTCTCTTCACTTATCCTCTCTCGGTCCCCAAACCAATTACAGTCACACACAAATTTCTCTGGATAAAGAAAACCCTCATAATGATGTTTTTAAGAGATATTTACATTAAATGCATTTGCAGTCTGTTTCCTGTCATGTCTATGCAGGAGGGATCTGCAGAAAGGTCATTGTCAGTGTGTTTAATAGTTTGATTTCCTCCTAATATCTACTTCAGGGAGTTATTTTTCATGCTCATGTTCAGACGGATTGTAGTTTTAGCTAAAAACTGACTTTTTTAGTAGCTAGCAGTTACTTTATACTCATTTTTGCAGCATATTATTGTGTCAAACATATAAATATAAGAGAAATAACCAATAAACATCTCGACTGTCTGTTATAAAAGTTGACAGGTCACAATTTCCGGTTGTCGTCGCAGCGCGTGACGCTTCCCCGGGACTTTTTTGCGTGCGAGTTATCCAGATGCACAAAGTGGCACCTGTCAGGATGCTCAGTGGCAAAGATTAGCCTTTATAAATGAAGACTGAACAAACTTTGAAGCCCGAAGAGCTGAAATCAGGCTCGAAAGTCAATATTGGCGGTTAATATCATAGAAGGTTTGGAGCTACCAGGTCGTACTCGTTGAAACTGCAACAGGTTAAATTAAACGAAATCGTGTTTAATTTTACAGGAGAGCAAACAGAGAGTCAAGTTATCAGAATAAACAACGAGTTCATCAGATATTTAAAGCTGATCTGGTTTGTTTGTATGTGATCAGGAGGGACAGAAAGTTTCTGATGGAATGAAGGTAGTTTTGATCCAAAAACGTTGAGAGAATGTCGAGTGCTCTGTGCATTCATGCGCTCCAGCCTTCGTAGCCTGTGCTGGCACCACATGACAGTTGCTTCTTTGGATTTTTTCTTCGGATCACATCTTTGCAGCCCAACAATGCATCGACTGTAATCAGCGTCACTGAGACTCTCTGGAGGTGACACAATCGACAGAAAAACAGAAAAGCATCATATCTGAGTTGTTGTGTGCATCTACCAGAAGCCAAACCAACCAAAGTGATGTGCAGGTTTTTGAAACGTTGCTTATTAACACCCCAAAGACCTGCACCGCTGCCGTCGCCAGACCTTCACATCCATCCTCCCGAACCACCTTTTCGACCGCGGCTCAGTTTAGCAGCACTCCCGAAAGTGGAGCCAACGTCCTCGCCGGCTTTCTGTCCCAGCTCTCAGCCGTGTAACGCTCCGCCGAGGGTTGCTTTTTCACATCCTTAAATAATGTATGTAACCCTGCAGGACAAAAGAGGGGAGGGCGAGCCTCTGTGCGCTGAGTGCCAACATATACTGTGTTTTCTAATGCTTTAAGAGACCTTTGTTTGCTGTTGCGGGATTGGCAGATAAATCCCCGCGGGCTTTGCAGGAGCCTACTTCCACTCCGCTGCCATTGTGAGCCTTTCTTTAGAGATCGCTGCACCGGAGACTCTCACGCACGTACAGTAGAGACGTACATGCAAGCAGAGATTACCACAAAGCAGGGAACGATCATTGTGGCATTATGCTGCAGTCTTGTAGCAGATTTACGAGCACACATTCAGATCTGGGCTCCCTTTGTCCACCTGAGATAAGGCTTTCTAATTGGGCAAACTATGCACAGTCAATACGTGTTTCCTTAGGCTGCGGATGCACACAAAAAAAAAGGCAACCTCCTCATAAGAAGGATTAAAAATTTGCAGAAGTAATTACAAGGAGGAATGCTTTAGATAGCAGCACACAGGTGGCAAAGCAACACAGATGACCACACTGCCCCCTATCAGTGAACCGGGGCACAGAGCAGCCACTATCTCCCTGCAGCAGCCTCACTGGGGCTCCAAATCAAATTCACAAGTTGCACCCGGAGGCAATAAGTTTGCCAGTATGGGTAGCATGTAAATAAAGTGCATTTTGCGCATGTAGGAGGTGTGGACGTCGCTGGACTTTAGAGATTAATAGGTTTTGGCCGTGTGTGGATTTGTGCTTATGTGAAGTACGATGATAAAATGAAAGTCTGTGAGGATGCAGGAGGAGGACGGATGTTGATGCTTTTACCCGTATTTCCACCTCTTCTTCTGCACACCCCCATTTCATCCTACGCTGCACCAATTCACCCCGCATGTGCTCAATTTAGGAAGGTCTGCAGGCTCAAACCGCATGCTAAAAATCTCCTTCCCTTCCAGGATTACGGGCTTCGGCTGCAGATTTGTCTGTTTGCTAATGCACTGCAGAGAACTCCCTCTCTCTCTCTCCCTCTCTCTCTCTCTGTGTTACTCCTCAGCAAGAGTAATAATGTAATTCCACGAGTAAAGGAGAGAGAAAGAGGGAGGGCGGAGTAAAAACAAAGCATTTACCATTAAACACAGCAAACAACTCCCAGCCCAGATGCCACTAATTTACCTCCATCCTCCCGGGGGTTTCAGTCCACACTATTCTACCTCTCTGATCCCTCGCTTCATCTGACAGCCACTTTCGCTCTTCCTTCTCCCGGCTTGGCGCTAATCCCCTCCCAGCCAGAGAGACAGCATGTTTAGGGGGCTTATTTACTCTTGTAAAAATCTGACTTTTTCATAGTTTTTTTTCTCTTTGAAGAGGCTTCGAAGCGGAGTGACGTGTACGACGGAGGGGTTGTTCCTGCCTTCAGATCAAGCTGTGCAGGAGTTTTGATCTTTGAACTGAGATATTAGGAGACGCGTCAGAGCATTTGAGGAGGTGTGCTCTGTCTGGAGACAGAAGGCTGTAACGAGCAGAGCTCCAGCTGTGCTGCAACGAATGTTTAGACGCCTTTATTTGTCACCGGTTAAACACGTACGTTGGTTAAGCTGCTCGACCTCCATCGCATGTGGACGCATCGCTACCTTATATTAGCATGTGAGCTGTTTAGGGGCCCAGAAACTTGTTGTGTTTGCTTTAAAGATGCATGAATTATTTGTTGATCGTCGGCAAGCTGCGCTTAAAGGCCTCATTAATTGTTGATGAACATGAAGTTGTTGCATCAGGCGGCGCTCATGTCTAACTCATATATTATGAACGATTTGTCGGTACATCTGTTAAACAGTTGCGGGGACTTCTCTCTTTTTTTCTTTTGGTCCCAAATCGGCAGTTGAGAAAAATTCATAAGCCAGATGAGATGATGCAAACGTGAACCCCGACCATGTGATTCCCACAGTCTGTGTGTAAATAGCAGCTGATCTTCAATACGAGCTGACTTGTGTGAATGATTCTGGTCTCCTGCAGGAGCTCCAGGACTTTGGCGCTTAAACACTTCTTTACAGCACAGATTCGTATACGTGAAGCCATCTTTTGCCCCCAGTTCTGCCCACTTCTATGCCTCTATCACCACTCGTACAAACGTTAATCCTCATTACAGTTCTGGTTGATTCGGCGCCGACACGGTCTTTGTTGGTTTTTCTACCTGCGTTGACAGCGCAGCCACAAAACCTCATGTTGTTTCCATAAAGAAGTCGGTTAATAATGGTGCAATGAAATTTCACGCCGTGTAGACGACTCTGATTTAAATCTGACTTTAACGCTAACGGTGGAACATATAATATGAATACATCGAATGCTGACAAAGCACTGTTGCTGGTATGAACAGAATCCACACCGGGGCAGTTAGCCGGTTGGTTTTCATTATAAAATACGGGTGCGTTCAAGCGCGGCGATTTACTGTGATCCATTAACACACCGGACTGGAACCCACCAACAAGATTAGAACAAATCAAATCTCTGCAAATTTTCTCCGCGTTTCTTAGTCTCGACACCCTGAATGTATGTTTTGTTCAGATTCAGCCGATGCCACTAATGTGACTCAGTAATCTGGTACATTTGAACTAAAAATGCCTCCTATTCAATTACTTGCAGTTTTGAATAAACATATAGTCATTCATCATTAAGTTCTGGGTCGGTGAGGCTTATTAACTTTAATTACAGTCAATGCTACCCGGCCTGATCCTCTGTAATGTTCCTCCTTCATGCGGCGGCGCCTCTGTTCTCGCCGAGCGGCCGTGACACACCTGGGCTAATCAACTGTCGCCCTCCTCTCCTCGCCGCAATTACGAAGGCCGGGAGACGGCTACCGGTCCCCGCTCCAGCGTCCAGGTTCTCTCGTCGCCTCCCGCAGCTTGTTAAATTTACATTCTGCGCATTAAACTGACGCTTTTTTTTTTTTGCCCACAGAGGCTTACAGTAAGTGGAGACGGAGAGATAAGTCAACATCAGTGAACCGCTGTGATACTCCATTAGGTCATTTATATACACGGCGAGAGGAGGGAGGGCCACAATGTAGTGCTGTCTGGCATTTGTGAAGTGGAAATAGGTTCCTTTTTCTGGAGCTGTTGCAAGAGTAGGCTATTCAGACGTATATATATATAGTATATAAATACACCGGAGCTGCTGCTGCTGCTGTGTGTATACGGGGATGGATGTAAGGACATTATGCCGGGTGTGAGAAATGTCACACTTACAGCTTGTATTTACAACCGCGCATGTGTCCGCGTTTTAAACAGATCAACAGCCGCAGCGAGGAGCGTGCATCATGAAGAAATGCGACGTAGCAGGAGTCATTATGAGAACTTCCCACTGTGAGCCTCGGCGGGAGCGCGGCGTGTTATTGTAGCTGATTCTGCCGGCGGTAACATGAAGTGACTCATTCATTACCGAGCCGGTCTGAGGTGTGCTGATTATATTCTGCTCGTCCCGCTCCTCGCTCTTCCTCCTATCTAATTCTCCCTTTCATCTGCTCCTGACCTATGAGTTGATAGTCGGCGTCGGAGTCGAGGTGAATTGATTCCGCGATGCATTTTCATGTCAGGGCCTTGACTCGCTTTTTTTTTTTTTTAGCCAGAGGGGGAGAATTTCCTCCAGTTCTTCCCGCCAGGTGAAACAGGGCCGCCGGTCTCATTAGGTTTGCACACAAAAAAACAACTAATATCTGAGTCTCAAGTTCCTTTTTGCAGTTTTTATTTCAGGGGGGAGAAAAAAAAAAGAGGGGAAGAAAATAAAACACAGAAAAAGGAAAATCAATCAGCCCCCCATCAGATATCCACCTCCATTCCATCCCGTCCACTTTTTTTTGGAGTGTACAGTCCATTTCATTTCACAACGTCTGAGAAAATTACAGCTCCCTGGTGTCACGGAGAGAAAGGTTCACGTAAAGACGAGGAGGAAAAAAGACCGAAAGACAACAGTCAAAACGCGTGATCGGCTCGTCTGATTCATCACGAGACCACAGCAGCCAGAGCGTCGGCGCTCACGCTCAGAACGCAGCAGCTTCAGGAACAAACGCTATGACAAATCGCCACCTCCAAATTTGTTGTTTAACACCACGTTTTTGTTGAATGCATGTTTGCTAGATTAGCGGTAAAAGGCAAGGCTTACAGATAAGCCTGTTAAGTAAAGCAAAACGCTGGTGGTGCACCTGATCCGCTCCAACCAGTCGCACTTCAACGCAGTCGTCTGCTTCGCCGTTCCAGCATATGTTCCAGAAGATAAACGCTGCTGGGGTCTTCTCTGGGCTAATTAAATGTGTAGTTATCACCCCCATGGTCCATGTGTGATGATTTTTCAGTCCTGCATCGGGTTCATCCATTACCAAGTTCTTCAGTTTCATTGTGTTTGTCTGAATATGTTCACATTAATCCACATTAAAAAACAAAACCGTTTTCATCAGCAGTCCCTGTGCCTGATGTTGTTTGGCGTCTAAAATGAATAATTACAGCACAATAAGTACGATAATTAAATCAACCTGC
>NW_007577803.1:750905-782659 GCF_000690725.1 Stegastes partitus | reverse complement strand
AAGTTGTAGTAGATTTAAAACTATTGAAGTTCACCAGAAGAGGAGGAGCTGAACCAAACATGTTCTTACAGATATTGTCGTACTTGATGAGTCTTTTTTCTAAATTAGTGTCACTATTAGCATTTAAGCAACATCTGAGCTAATGAAGGCTTTAATGAAAAAAGAATTATTGGACCGACTTCAATAACTGGCTTCAATTGTAAACATGTGGTTGAATTAAGCTGATCCAGATTAGGTTAACGAGTGCTGTTAGCACCACCAGTTTGTGTTAGATGGACTTAAATCATCTGAATCCTCCCAAATGAACATTTACGTTGCTGTACGTCAAATTCTCAGTTTTACAGCTTAAGTCTGCCTCACCTGAAAGGAAAACTTGATTTTGTTATTAGACTTTTTTTTCCCCATTTTTTTTTGTCATAATAGAGCAGTAAAGCTCATTTTCACACCTGTTCTGAACTAGAACACTCGTTTGAAGAGACTAAGTCTGGGTTCAAGTTGACAGAATCCACAAAAGTAAAAAGATTAACGAGGTTAATTGGAAACAGGACTTTAAGTGCAGCTCAAACACACTTTTTAACGGGACTCTAATGTGGCATTACAAACTACAAACAGAACATTTTGCTTATGCTCACCTCCGTTTAACTTATGTTGAGTTATTTGTTGTGAAACTGACCTTCAGATCTTTCTCGTTAGTGCCAGACCTGATATGTCGACCACGTTCTGTACCTTCCAGCTGTACTTTTATTTTAGAACCAGCACACAAATTACACACAATTGTCATGCTAGTAAGTTGAATGTTTCTCAACCTGTAATTCGAAGACTTTCTGCTCTGATGGCTGCACTTGCGTACCAAATCTGACATTCACATCTGCCGCTACAACTCACTAAAAGCTAACCTGAACTTTCAGAGAACATTTTGGATGGCAACTGCAATTTTCTTTCGGTTTCGTCGACTCCTGCTTTGTCCTAAAGTAGAGCCGAAGGACTTTAGCAGAAAGCCCGGTACATATTCAATACCGCAATCAGAGAACTGATAAAGAGAAGAAAAAGGAGACGGGAGGAGAGTAAAGAGGGAGAGAAGATGAGCGAAATGGCAAACAGGAGTGTGGAGGATTTCTGTCAGAAGCTCGGTCGTCTCCGAACACGTCAGAAATAGAGAGCAGACCGGGAGGGGATGGCGGGCCGATCGATAAGCTCTCACATTTCATCCTGCAGCATGTCTGTGTGCGTCTGCATGCGCCCGCTGTGTGTGCTCATGTGACTGTGTGCGCTGTTTGTCGTGTCACGTTTCAGCCTCGCTGGTTCAAAGCAATTGTGCCGGAGCGACGAGACAAACTGTCACATTATCAGAGAACGAACTCCACCGTGAACCTCTTCTGGGTTTCCATCACCGAGGAAAACAGAACAGCTTAACATACGACCTCGCAGAGATGATCTTGTGTGAAGCATCATATCTTCCTCAGCACCGTGAACCGACGTCATCCCGAACTAAACTTTTAAGTATTATACAAGCGCGGGTCGGCACCCAATTAATCTTAAGCGCATCCTCTCCGCAAAGTGTCTCCTAATGGCGTGGTAAATCAAAAGCTTGGTGTACTTGTCTGCGCTCTAACTTTGGAGAGAGTTGTTTGTGATCAGCCGCATCGATTGAACCGTCCAGAACGCTGAAGAAGATACCTGCTGACACAGCTCCAGCGCGGGCTCTCACATTAAAGCCAATTACATAGCTGCTTCTGCCTAAAGGAGGCCGACGAGTGAATAATTATAACTTCTCTGTTCTGTCCTTACTGAATCTTTAATGATGCGATACCATCACCTGTCCTGTGTAATTGATTGCGGTTGATCCGGTTTGGTGATGACCTTGACTTTACAGTATCTCCCATCTTGTCTCCTCTCCTTTCCCGCACATTTCCTCCCCTCTGTTTTCTTTTCCCTTCCTCTCCTCTCGTCACCCCTTCCCTTCCTCTTTCATCTCTTCTCCCACCAGGCCTGTAGATTCTGCTGAAACCTCCCGTAGCCCTTTTTTGCAACACTGAAAAGCAACGACTTATCTCCCCCATGCAACCCAGGCTTAGGAGAGAAGAAGAAGAAGAAGAAAAAAAAAGAAGAAGAAGCGAGAAGAAGTCTTCTCACCGCGACAAATCAAACAAGAAAACACACACACTCCCCACAGGCACAACTGCTGTATAACACCACTCTGCATTTCTTTTTTTTTTTAAACACTTATCCTCCTGCCGCTCTCATCTCCTTCTCTTCATCTTTCCTTGTTGCATCTTTCCTTCCCTACTTGAATCTTTTTTCTTTTCCCCCCTCCTCCCCTACCTCTCTTTCACTCTCTCTCTCGTCTTGCACTTCATTCACCATCGATTATTTCATCTCTTTTTTACAGTTTCCATCGTATTCCATTTTGGCACCTCACCGTTGCACTGGCAGGCAAATACTGGGTATTAGCAGCATTCATGGCAATACGCCACATCTGTAGGAGATACTTGAAACAACATGTATATTGATATTGCAACAAAACGAAAGCTAGAAATCTAATTCATATTGAACCACACCTTAAACCTACAGCCTTCCTCCTCCTGCCCCCCGGTTCCTTCTATCCTTTTCTATCTCCCCCTGTTGCCCCGTTTCTCCTCTCATAGCTACCTCTTGTTTCTTTCTCCCCTCCCCGTGCATAGACATCACCCCACTATCTATCTGCCCCTCTCGTCTATCTATTGACCTCCCTCTGTCTCTCACCGGGCCAGAGAACACTGCAAAGGCTGAGCTACTGTCCTGGTCGGGGGGGAAGAGCATTGACTTTTTTTTTGATGTGTTCCTTTTTTTTTTTTTTTTGTTCTTTTTCTCGTCACAGACTGTGTTTGATCTTGTTTCCCTCTTTAAGCGGAGAGAACAAAGCCCGTTTCCTTTGTCTGCAGTGGTTGTGGTCTTTTAGGACAAGGTGGTAGCCATAAGCCTTCAAAGTCGGAAACTCTCTGGAGTCGTTTCTTCGATTTGCTTCTGTTTTTATTGCATTAGTTGTCATGGAGTGGAAAACAGTATATCTTTATAGTAACGGTGTAAACCTTTAAAGAAAAAAGAAAAAAAAAAGTACTATTATATAAATATTTTATTTTTTACCATTGTATAAATATACAGTATTGATTAACTTATGTACTTTGATTGCAAGTTCTTTGGTCACCCACAAAGTGAGTACATTTAAAAAAACAAAACAAATAAAAATAGGACATTTTCTTTCTGTGAATTTTAGGCACTATTTCTAATGCTATTGATGTGTTGACTATTTTATTGTAACATCTTTTCTTTGTTTTTTTGTTTTTTTATTATTATTATTTTTTAAATTTGTGATTAATTGCAGAATCAGGAGTCTTGTTTCGATGACTGCATTTGTGTTTAGGTTCGATTCTGTCTCCCGTCCAGTTCTGCCCTCTCTCCCGTTCTCTCTTCATGTCTCACTCCAAGTCCCAAGAAGATGCGTGAGAAGGAAACTCAAAGGCCGTGGTTTTTGGTGGATAGTCTCGCTTTTTTTCTCTTGCACTCATCTAAAGAACTTAGCGTGTGTGGGTTCGTTTGGAAGACCACCTTCAAGAAAAAGATGACATTTTGAATAAGTTATGTCTGTCTTTTGCACTAATTTAATAAAGCCGTTACTGAAAATTCCCACACTGCTGTTCTGCAGACTGCGTGTTTACTGAGAGGCTGTTTCATCTACGGAGGTTGTGTCCATTTATCACAAGTGTTAGCGTGACGTGTGAGTGTTTTGTATATCTTTGCATTTTTGCATCTTAATCAATCACACTCATAGGAATGATTTGACATTTTAAGAGATGCTCAGGTTAACTTAGCATAACAGCCGGGGGGTGGGAGGGAGGGAGGGACAGCAAGTCTGGCTCTGCCCGTGGATTAAAAAAAATAAACAGGCCTTTTACCATCTCTGAATAGCGAACGAGAACTGGTTTAGTGCTTTTAAAAGGTTCCTTTAACAGAAAATCATCGAAAACAGCCATTAGAGCATTAGCTGCTGGAAGCTTTTGGTGGCGATAAGCTGCACGGTGTCAGTGGCTGCGACTGCATGGAATATGTTCATAACAGCGCTCTGCAGCTACTAATATATAGGAACCATTAAAGGGCGTTACCGGTGTAAAGTGAGCTGTAAGTAATGGAAGCTTTGCATTTCTCAAGGTGATGTAAATGGGGTTCAGTAGCGCGATGCAATTTGAAAGTAGACGAATGGTGTAAGCGCTGGATTAAACGCTGATGAGCTGTTCCTCTAATCTGTAGCCTGTTGCAAGTACAAAGCCAGGACTTTATATTCTTTAATCGATCCCATGCACAATACCAGTAATGCAATGCTAACTGTAGCCTTGGAGGCAATGTCAGGTAACGCCAAGCAGCAACCTCCAGGGCTGAAGAAGTGTTAAAGCTGCAGTTCCTTGTATATCCACTAGAGGCTGGCTCCAAACCTCTCATAGACCCCTATGTTAAAATGTCCAACTTTACAGCAGAAATAAACTTGTTTATAGTCTAATAAAGAAAACAGATTTGGTCTCTATAGCTAATGTCCATGTTCATAACTACTGTGCAGACGGTGGATGCTTACATAGTTCACCCATTTAAATTGTATTAAAGCTTAAAGTTTTGCATAGTTAGTGATGAGCTGTTCCTCTAATCTGTAGCCTGTTGCAAGTACAAAGCCAGGCCTTTTTATTCTTTAATCGATCCCATGCACAATACCAGTAATGCAATGCTAACTGTAGCCTTGGAGGCAATGTCAGGTAACCAAGCAGCAACCTCCAGGGCTGAAGAAGTGGCAAAGCTGCAGTTCCTCGTATGTCCACTAGAGGCTGGCTCCAAACCTCCCATAGAACCCTATGTTAAAATGTCCAACTTTACAGCAGAAATAAACTTGTTTATAGTCTAATAAAAGAACAGTTTTGGTCTCTATAGCTAATGTCCATGTTCATAACAACTGTACAGACAGTGGATGCTTATATATTTAACCCATTTAAATTGTATTAAAGCTTAAAGTTTTGCATAGTTAGTGATGAGCTGTTCCTCTACTCGTTGGTCTGTTGCTAGAACAATGCATTTGTTTGTTTGTTTGTTTGTTAATATCTGCCATGAAAACTAGACTATGTCCTTGATTTCATACCAACACTCCAGAGTAGGACTTCATTTCATCTATCCTCCACAAGGAAATACTGATGAAACTGCTCAGTCTGGCCTCAGAGGTAATGTCTGATAACACCAAGCGTCCACCTCGAAGGCTGAAAAATGATCACTAAGTGTCAGAAACTGCAGTTCCTTGAGACGGGCTCCAAAAGCGAGTCAGCTCCCAAAGACGCTCATGTTATTTACAGCAGAATTAATGGCTGCTTTGAGTGAGAAGTTGGTTCCACCCCAGAGACGTCTGCGTGGTCCACCTCAGCTCCACTTAGCGCTCTACCTCGTTGCTCGTTTTTGGATGAGCCTGGACTCAAGAGGAATCAGGTGCCGCTGGAGCCACCACACCGGAAACCACACAGGAAACGGGTCGACGTCATGAAGGCTTCATCCATCTAAATATGAAGTCGGTGGTTCTCAAACTTCTGGATTTGTTTCTTCAAGAAAAGAAAATTGATGTGAAACTTGAAAAGAGGAGATAAAATAAAGACACAGCAGAACGGCCGTCCCGCTGCTCTATTGCTATTCTGCTCTTTCGCTGACAGGTGCTGGACACTGAGTCAACACAACGACTTTCTTTCTGTGTTTTTCTGTCTGTTCCCACCGCTGCGGTAATGACGGCCGTTTTATTTCTGGTTGACGCTGAATCTCTGTGGCGCCACAGTGAAACCCAATTTGACTTGGATGCAAAATCCTCAGATCAAAACATTCATTTTTACTTATTCATGGGTTGAACTTTGTTTATACTGTTTTTTTTTTTTTCCTGGAGCCTTCAGCAACGCGGAGCTACAACCCAGTATGTGATGTCTGGGTTCCATTTTGATGTCAGCTCCCTACACAGGTAGCTGTCAGCTCTAATGACTGCAGCAGGCTTTCATCCAAACCTCCTCTCACTTTTCCAAGCTATTTTAACGAGCAGCAAGTCTTAATGCCCCTGTTGTCTTTCATTATCACTTGTGAGTCACTTCATGACTGAGATGATATCTGCTGAAATTCAGCTACTGCAGCGGAACCTGTGATCTGTGACGTTGACATGTATAGGGGTGAACACATCACTGTCAGCCCGTCTCAGCTGATCACTGCTTATCCTACTAAAAAAGAACCTGTTATTTACACCACACTGTATTGTGTTAGGGTGTGTCAGAGTCATCGCGGCTGATGGAGGCTTTAAAGACGACCTTTTGGAGGAAATCTTCTGGCAGGATTCTTTATACTCAGAGTCTAGTGTTGCTGCAGCTTTCCAAGTGTGATTCTTTACATTTAGGAGCTACTGTTTACATATTAGTCATTAAATGTGTACCAAATTAGCTGTAGTTTCTGTTTGCAGAGTTTCCACGGATAGACAGGCAGATTTCACAGAGAAACAGTTAAAGGCACGATGATCTACAGCAAGCTCAGGAGTTATAATGAGCTGCTTCCTTCACTGATTTTTCAGTGCATTTAGGGATGTTCTGTTTCTATGCACGTCACAGACAATGACAAGTAAAAATGCAACTCAAACAGTCCAGGCTGTGTGTCAGGTTTCAGAGAAGTCGGCCGAAGCATCGACTCCGTCACAGCCGCTGCTTCGGCTCCATTTGCTGACCGTGCTGCTCAGCGGGTCAAACCAACAGGTCAAACTACAATCACTAACTCCCTGTCGTTCCTAGAACACCGACACACACCTGCTCCTCTCACTAGAAAGCATCGCTGCCACACAGCTTTCCATCTGCGGCTCCTCTTCAACACACATCTCACTTTTTCAAACTTCTGCTGCAGACCTGTGAGCTCCACATGTGATGCTACGCGTTTGCCTGCAATGAGGAACGAACGAGGACACGATTGTCCAGAGACCGTTAACAGAACTATCCGGCAGTTTCCAGTTCATGTGCTGCCTTCTGACCTCCTGTGCAGAGTATCGCGCTATGCATCGGCACATATTGCCGTATGCTAATCAGCCGGGCTTTCCTGATTCATGCGGCATGTTTCCTTTGTGTGTTTCGTATCAGACGCTCACGGGTAAAAAGCTGCCTGGAGAAAAATTCTCTGATAGACCCAAGAGTTGACAAAGTAGGACAAGGTGAGCGCTGAAAGGAAGGACGAACCGGAGGTTTAATGGCAACAAAGTGGTTCCAACGCTGAAATACAGACGATGAGTTTTAAATGGCAGGAAAAAAAAAGTACTGTCAAGGAAAGGCAGGGTGACTTTACATCTGCCTCTTTGTGGTTTCAAGACCAAACCAGCCATTGGTTTTGCATTTTAATTTTGCCTCCTAATTAGAAGTAGCTGCTTTATTGATTTGCCAGCATGGAGGGTCTCCTCCTTGCAGCTCCTCATAAGTTTAATTCTGGAAATGTCAATAGCAACGATACTATCCAGTAATAATGATGCTATATCCTCCATCCACCGTCTCCCACTCAGCCATTCAGAGTCATTTATTCCCTCCTAGATGATCATTTAGCACCTATTAACACAAGATCCTCATCTGTAATGACCACTCGATTATCATTTTCGCTCTCATTCTACTTAGGCTCAGCAAGGTTAAGTAACGCCCTGAACCTGTGACAAACGTTGAATGAGCCATTGACAGATATTGGTGGTAATTACAGCCGCAATATATTCAACCAGGCCTAAAGGGTCTCTTTATTCTCTCCTCCATCCATCAACTGTTATTTTCCCTCACTTATCACTCCGATAATGTGGCATCACCTGCCTCAATCTGCCGGCCATGTCACCCTGATCCTTAGCAGCGGCCACATTAAGACATGTTGGGAGCTCTCAAACCGCCGTCGGTGCGCCTCAGCAGCTCTTAAGTTCATTTATCCGGTAATAAAGGTGAATTTAGGTGTTTTAGGAACGCTTTTAGCAACACTAGCTTCAGAAATCTCCAAATATATTGGCTGGACAGGAAGCTTGTTGATGTTTTTTGTGGTTCCCTGAAGATGAAAAGTAGGAAAAATCAAGCATCTTCAGAACCAACCACCAGCTTCAACCACACTTTGCATTAATATCAGTTACCAAATCTCACCGTCCTGTGCTCAAAATTAACAAAATTTGAATCATGCTTTACTCCCGTCAGCTCTCATCAGTGTAACTATACACCAGATAGGTTCTTTAGATATGAGCACAGCCGTATTATCAACCTTGACACAGCAGGAGTGCCGTTAAGGGCATGGATATTCATATCAAGCTGTACTACACTTGCCGGATGAAAGAGGCAAAAAGAAAGAGCCAACATCGACCTTGATCTGTGCTGAGATGAGGGTACCTTCCTCCAGCTTGTATCTGTAATGTGTTTTGATTAACAGTCAGCAATAAGAAGCAGATTTTCTCTCTTTCTTTCTTTTTTTTTTTTCCTTCTCAAGGTCTTTCCTTCCACATCGCGCAGCGTAGACTCACCTCCTTTTTATTTCACCACGTCTCATGTCAGCGCTCCGATTGTTCGAGTCTGAACTTTTCCTCACCAGTGGTTAACGACGGTCCTCTGGAGCTACACGTTTCTGATGACTTCTGGTCCTTATTGTGAAACCTTTGCTAAACATCACCACAGCCTGTTTTGGTGAAACAAAGTGAGCGATTCACAAAAGGATTATCGTAACTATGAAGTAAACATGGTGGGGATTAAATAAAAAACAAATCAGACAAGGATGAGTTTCTGCAGAAGAGTCTTCTCGCTACTCATTAGATCAAACACAGGGTTTTGGTTGTTTGTAGAGGTGTGGACGTCTTTAGCTGGCCGTAGCATCAATGCAAACTGTGACGCTTTGGTGCATTTTGGAGCAACTTCACTTGATTATTTCAAATTCATGCTACTTCATACCTCCACGTCACTTGTTTGACAGCTAAACAAAGTGCTAGCCACAACAACACAACGTCGTGTTCTGCTGGGATCGGAGCAGCCGTGTGAGTGTTCCCTCGACACGTCCCTCCCACCTAAACATGGCTGCAGAACACGCAGCCTGCACAACTGTCAAAGCTGCAAGACAAAGAACCAAAAGGTGTTGACCTGCCCTGCAACACCCTCCAGACTTCAGTCCAATCGAGCGTCTATAAAAAGCTGCAGAGTTGCTGCTTCTACTCTGGATCTACTTGAATCTTTTTGATTGCAGTGAGGTTTTTTTTATGCTATCGTGTGGGTGTGCGCTGTTCACAAACACACAGCAAAGTCTTTACCTCATTATGTGTCCTCGTCCTCATTAGCAGGACATCTTGAAAGAGCCAGAGAGTAAAGACCACAAAGAAAGAACAGTCTCCTTCGCCGCATGCAAAAATGCTCGGCTAATGTGCTGTAAATAGCCTCTCTGAGTCAAACGTCCACTTTGTCAAGTCCACGTCAGAACAAACACACCTTGTGAAGTCTCTCTCAGTCTGTCATTGATACGGTTCAAGGTCACCAGCATGCCGCCGTCTCATCTCCTGTGTTGTTAGACACCCAGAAAGCTGTTGAATAGGACGCCTTGATATGCTAATGGAGCAAAAAGAAAGATGGCAGTCGGTGTATGACTCCTCCAACGCGGCGCCTGTCCATCATATATTACCATACATTAACTAGCGGCTAAATTAAAGATCCTGATACATAAAAAGCAGCTTTTATCAGCACACCTCATACTTTCTGTAAACTTAGCAGCTCGGTCAACAGATTCCCGCTGTGTACACGGCGTTATGAAAATCAGGTCACAGACAGTTTGTGTTCACGTCTTTCATTATGTAAAGCAGCCGTAAACTTATTTAGGCTTTTGTGTGTCTTTTATGGCTTTTGGGCATCTAATAATTTGCCTTATGGGCTAATAATGTGTTGCCTCAGAGGATTTATTATTAAGCTGCTTTACGTTGTTGAGGTTTTGGAAGCTTCAGCAGTAGCTGCAGTCCCGGTTCCCAGGTCCCAGTTCTGGGACCCGCTTCAGGCCCGGTGGTCTTTTAAAATCATGCTTTAAACCTCTGACCCCCCCAAGCAGTTTCTGGGCGTTTTTTTTTTTTTTTTTGCAGGCTGTGGCCTCATATTTCACTGAATGTTCTGCACCTCGATGGAAACACAACAGAAGGAACTTAAAATGTGTTTTAATGCCATAAATCATAATATGGGAAAAAGTTAGATTAGTTTGATTGTTCCTTTTATAGCAACATGTAGAGCAGTTCATGTCCAAGCATCCATTGGTGATACCAGCACTGAACAAATGGTGACTTTGCACACTAGTAGTTGTATTTTTAATTCATTATTGTCTCCTATCTGCTGATATCGACCCTGAATCTTTGTCACATGATTGTTGTTTCCAGTTGAGTCACTAAAGGAGTTTTTTGGGGGGTTTTTTCAGGTCCTTGTTAGAGTTTTTGGCAAATTTTTAAATGCAGAACAAAGTCATTTTGATGAAACATTATGATGTCAAGCTTAGATTCAGTTAACATTGATTTGATAATTAGAAGTTCCAGGAGGGTCACACAGTTGTTTAATCTGTCTTTATAGTTTCTGGCTCTAATAAATGGACTCATTTTGGTGATTTTTCTTCAGCCAGGCTGCAGATTTTGGGGTTCAGAGTCATGCTAGCGGTAACAGTAATATGTCTCCTCTGCAGGGTAAACATCACAAACAGCAGTCAGAGGCTTTGTTATGTAGCTAAAGAAAAAAAATGAGATATATTACTTGGGATGTGCAACAACAAATGCGACGTGTCTGTCTGTGTATTTGAACACAGCGTGCTCTGTATAATGGCATTCAGTGACCTCAGGGGAGAATGAACACAAGTAGACAACATCCCATGAAATCACCGGGGAAAATAACCACGAGGCCGTGCTTTTGTTGTACACGTCGTCGACATGAGGATTTATATTATTATCATGCATTTCAGGCTGACCTTTGCATGTCTTAAGCGTACAATAGACGGAGCAGCGCGTGGAGACGCCACGCTGAGCCGCTCGGTGTAAACAGGCACAGCGACGTCGGTTTGTGCTTCCCAGACACGTGCACGCCAACCGTGGGACTAACCTCTGCTGCTGCAGGTGAAGTATTTTATGATGTCGTCCTCACCAAACCGGGTAACAAAGGGACGTATCAGAGCTCCCCAGAGTACCAATTTGTTTTCACTGCTGGGCTCGTCGTGTCTCTTCTGCGGCGGGAAGTCTGTGATTTTCCTCCCGATAACTACGAGGAGCAGCCGACGGACTCAGCATGTTTGCTCCCCGGGACAGATTTACACCTGATGCAACTCACTGGATGTTTGCACCGAAACGCACTGGAGGCAAATTTATGTGCAGACGTGTGGACGGAGGACCTTGATTACTCCCGAAGTAGCAAGAATCATTTAACAGGAGCAACGAGGAAGAGGAGGAGGAGGAGGAGGAAGAGGAGGAGGAGGAGGAGGAGGCTACGTTTTCTGAGCCACATCAGGGAAAAGTTCTGTCTGATCTCTGCCCGTCCCTGTGGTCTCACATTAATATGCGAAACCTCGTCGATTCTTGATGTAACACACGCTGCACCGTCATATATCATCATCCACAAGCAGAGTCAGTGTACGGCGCAGTGCTGACAATACGTTGTGTTGTAATATTTTGAAAATCTCAGCGTAAGCAGCACTTCACTGCAGCGTGTAGATCATCTCACAGAATTAACGCCATTTACTATGGATTTATAATAATATCGTTCAATTAAAGTCGATTTGCATTGCAGTTAAAGACGTTTGCTTGGCTTGGCGGTGGGGTATTAAAACACAAAGCCCTGGCATTAGACTTGTAGATTATTGGCTGCAACAGAAATGAAGTGAGACAGAAGATCCCGGCTGAAAGCAATCTTTGATGCGCGAGCGTTCATTAGCCCACGATGACCTCCGGTGGAGCAGACGTAACACGTATATCTGGCTTTTTTATTGTGTCACCAGCACCTGTCTGCTGCTACCTCATTAACTGTCAATTAGTAGAGCTCTGCCCTGTCCTGTCCTCTCAGCGCTTTGTTTTTTCCTCTGAAAGCAAAATTGGACAACAAGTGTGCTATAAAATGTCTGAACGACCAACAAAGTTCTACCACAGCAGCTCTAACGTCTTCTTTAAGCTTCGTAGTTCGCCTTAGAGCAGACTTTCCGACTTGTTGCTGTGTCAGTGGCTCTGTTCCTGTGGTTTTGTCTAGTTTTTATGTTTTAGTTTAACTTGTTGCTGTGTTAGTGGCTCCATTCCTGTCGACAGGATCGATCGGTCGTCTTTAATCTGCTGCTACAGGATTGAGAAATAACTGAGCGCGTGCTTCGTGCAGCGCGTAGAACCTTGAACGGCAACACAAAACAACACTTGAAAACAAAATGAAATTGCAATTTGCTGAAAATGTTTTGCTGTAACGCCTCCGTAGTGAACCTTCGTTGTGTTTTTTGCTTAAGTTCCTTCCGTCGTACACCTCCGTTGTCAGATTGTTTACCAGAAGGTTGCATCTTCGCTGAAATGTCAAAACCATTAAATGAGGTCAGCCTCTCATTCCTATACGACTTTCTGAATAAGTATTTCACACGAGTCCTCTGAATTAAACCTGTTTAGAACGGTGTTTTGGTCTGACAGCTTTTATTAAAGTCATTGTTTAGCTTAGAAGCACTATTTCAGTTCATGGGCCTTGTATTGTTGTAGCTACAAGAGTCTTTGTTGGAGGTGTTTTCGTCTGAATGTTTTCGTCAAAGGTTATTTTTTGGCTCCTTCCCACCGTTCGCTCATGCAGCTTTGGATTGTTGGGTTCTTTGTTCTTTGTTGAAGATTCGTACAACCTTCATCTGAAGTCCTGAACTTACATATGTTGTAATAAATAAAACTAATTTGAATTAAACTGTCACCTCATAGCGAGACGTCCGGGATCTTTCTGCTTGGAGTCTCCATGTTCTCGTGGGTTCTCTCCGGGTTCTCCGGCTTCCTCCCACAGTCCAGAAACATGCTGAGGTTAATTGGTGAATCTAAATCGTCCGTAGGTGTGAATGCGAGTGTTTTCTGTTGTTTGTCTCCAACATTATCCGCCATGTGGATATTTGGCGGCAGCTTTAGTGAGGTTATTATTAACTCGCGTCACTTTAATAAAACGAACAAAAAGCTCATCTGGTCCTCACTTAGTCCACATGAATACCTCATTATGTCCTGCACTGGCATTGATTTTTGCTGTTCAACACAATCCCCTCTTGCTCAATAGCTGCACACGGACATCATTCTTAGAAAACAGGTTTGCTTTTTGCCACTCCTGTAATACACCCCAGAATAATGCGGTTATTTACTAGTTGTTGAACGCTACCTGGCAACCAAGGCTGAATTCTCCCTCTCTGCTGCGTGGACTCGCTAATTTATCCGTACGTCTGACAGCAGAAACGTACGCCAATGACAACGCATGCATTGTGTGATATCGACTGAATATTGACACACTAAGTAAATGATGATAAGAAGAGGCTGATTGAGGATCGGAGGTTTGTGAGTGTAGGGAAGAAAAAAAAAAAGTAGAAAATCTCTGACCATAGTTGAAGTATTGTTCAAACAAAAGATCACATTTTCTGATAGTTCAGACGATTAGCATTCAGAACAGAAAGGAAAAAAAACCCGATATCATGTAATGTGTATGCACTGTGCGTTAATCTAGTCTTGCTAATCCGCACGATGCTGGCTGTTTAATCTTCTACTGGTGCATCAGATTGTATGAATTTATGAACTTCATGTTAAGCCAAAAGGAAACACGGCTTTACATGCACACAGTGTTGATCCACGTTAAGCCGAAGTAACAACGAGCACAGACGAGCAATACGACGATTGTTTGCTTTCTGAAATATACCACTCCGATGCAGACATTTCCAGCCCTAAAAATGTGCAGCTGTATGTCGTATTAGTTGTAATTACACCTTCTCACGATGCGCCGCGTTCCCCAGTCGCGCTACATCCGCCGACAAATGAATTGTCCGCGTCGTGTGGTCATGGTCTGATTCAGGCAATTTGCTTTTTTTTTTTTTTTCAGAAGCCTCTGAATTATTTGATGGCCATGTTCACATTCTGTCCTCTGCCTCGCACTTTGTCCCAGTCCAATCAGCGCCTGTTGACTTCATGGGCGACTGGATTGGACTCCCACGGAGGAAATGAATGCTAACATTGTGGCAGCAATTTAGAAATGAGCCGCGGTGCCTCAATCAAATCAGCAAATTCGAACGCAGCGGGGTTGAGAATGGCAGCATTTTGTATACCATTATCATAATGATGCCTATGGTTTAGGAATCAGGAGCAGCATTAGTCAAGGTGATCCCATTTTCCTCAGTTAGGTGGATTAATATTCACCGTTAGTGGTCAAGTTCAGAATACTTTTGTGGGTTTTTTTTTTCTTAAATGTCAGACGTATTGCATATTGTTGGCATAATTAAGGTAAAACAACATATTTTAAGCTACTGTTTATGTGAATATGTTCACATGTGATTGTTAGTTTTACTTTGAGGTAATGATATTTACACAACCAGGAACGAAGTATTTATAAAGTGCTTGGTAAGTTAATTTAGTACCATTTGTTTTGGGGTGGTGGTTTTGGCACTAATCTCAAAAAATAAATCAACGTCGAGTTCAATACAAACCAGTAACAAAGCATTTATAAAGTCCCTGGAACATTTTTTGAGTGATATTTTTGGTAAGGTGGTGATATCGGCACTAATCAAAGGTCACATGGTTGTTCAACCTCAACAGGGCGGACATGTTGAACGTCCAAGGAAGTTACCAAATATGGTCACTTGCCCCATAAAGGGTTAAATATTGTCTGGCTGTTTGCTTCAGCTCATTGTGTTGCTGGAAAACCAATCATCTCCCAAAGCATTCATTTGACCCTCGACCTTGATGAGCCTGTACGAGCTCGCTGCCATAAAACGTCCCCGCATCATGATGCTGCCGCCGCCGTGCTTCACAGTGGAGTCGATGATGTGTCTGCCGCTCTCGCATAAAGCGTTTACTGGTGAAGAACTCGGGCATTAATTGTTGTCCGTTACATCTCAGCGGTTGAAGCTCCTTCAGAGGAGTCGTAGGTGTGTTGGCGGCCTCCATCACTTTCTCCTTCAGTCAGTCACTTTTTGCTCGAGGCAGATTTACACATGTGCCTTCCTCCCTCCATTCCTTAATGATGTGGATATACCTGCACTCCAAGAGATATTCAGTGACTTGGAAATTTTTCTTGTATCCATCCCCTGATGTATTCATTTCAATAACATTTTCACAGAGGCGCCTGGAGTGCTCGTCTGCCTTCATGGTGTGGTTTTAGCCGGGAGCACTGATTCACCAGTGACTGAACCTCTCGGATGAAGGTGTCTTTTTTTACTACATGTACTTGAGATGCATTCACGGCACTCAAATGATCTCCATTTCACTGACGGTGGGACTTCTGGCACAAATGAGCTGCACCTGTGTTGAATGAGGTGAGCGGATACTGAAGCAGTCACTTTTATGTGACACCACTTTGTAGAAATAAGTATTCGTTTTTATAAACTCTTCTCAAAAAAATAAAACAAACTATATCGTCCATGATTCACAATGAAGGGGGAAAACTTCCAAGAGGGGGATGAATACTTTTATGGGAGTTCTCTGTGGGATTGTCATTGTGGTTGAGTCCTTTCATTGATTTTAAAATATTGATTGGTTCAGCTTTAGCTCCCTGCCATCCTCAATTTCTGCAACAATTGCTCTTCATTTGTCCAACTCCATCTATTATAACCTCACGCTGTAAGTATATACTTTACAGTCTGACTTCTTCCTCGTTTCAATGAGACGTTTACTTGGCATGGGAAAGTTTGGACCTCTTAGATGAACGACAACAACAGAGAGAAGCTTTAATATAGTCGTTTAATTAATGTGCAGAAACTTTCATAAGTACATTTTATTTTCACGAAACAGAAAGAAATGTTATTATGATCAAACACCTTGAATAAACTGACTGACCTAAATGTTCTGCAAGACAAATAAACGTCACTATTGACTGTTATTTAGATCAAAATGTACAATATCAACCAATTAATCACTAATAATTCTGCAGAGCCGCTCAGGAGGAGCTGACAGACAACCAAACAGGCTTTCTTGATCCAGCTTGTGGGCTTCAGGATAAAATGAAAACGACACAGGAGTTCACAAAACTGAGAGTTTGATTTCACTACATAGATACCAGAAGTAAATATCATGGGGACAAAACTCCAAGCAGCCATGAGACCAGGATGAGCTCCGACAGTACAGGACTTCCCAGGCAGGAGTTAAGACGACAAGGCCCGTGCAACAGCCAGAGACCCCTGCACGGCCACAGGGGGGCGCAACAGGCGGGAAAAGATTTAACCGTGACAGCCATGCATGTGCATTGTTAAAAAAAAATCAAAAAATAAATAATAATAATAATCTGTATCTCGAACTTACAGAGGTTGATTTTAAAGTGCAAACAGACATAAAACTTGAAAATGTGAACTTGATGGCACGAGCAAAGACCTGATTTAAAAAGCTTCGTATTAAAGTTCAGGCAATTAGTTCATTTTGCATAAATTTGTTTGTATTCTAATAAAAAGCTGAAAGACACTGTATGAATAATGTAGTAAACCTTCTGAAAACAGCATATCGGGGAGAAGAGTCGGCGACCGAGGAAGGAGGATCTTAGCAAATGCTGCTAACGGTTAGCGCCGAATACGCTAGCGAATAGCAGCGTTAGCAGCGAATACGACGGTCGAGAAACTCCATCGGCGCTTGTTGATAAGAATAGAAATTTTTTTTTTTTTTTTTTTTAAATTGATCCTCCATTGGGGGAAATTTACACACCACAGGCAGAGGTTTCAAATTAAAGCCCCGAGGTGATGCAAGATTGCAAGAAAGAAAGTACAAGTGAACAACAATAAGTTATAAACTAAGTATGTACACAAAGATGATAAAAGTATACTATTGAATGAACATATATTTACAACATTTACACTAAAAAAGAAAACAGACTGTTTAAGTGAATTATGACCACGTGTTCATCAGCCCGTGATGCTGACGTTGTTCAGTCTTATTGCAGTTAGGGGGGATGGCCTGCAGGGGGCGCTCCTTCTTGCAGGGAGGATGCCTCAGTCTGCTGCTGAAGGAGCTGCTTAAAGCCTCCACAGCGTCATGCAGCGGGTGAGAGGAGGGGTTGTCCATGATGGATGTGACCTCTGCTAACATCCTCCTCTCACCCACCTCCTCTGTGGGGTCCAGGGAGCGGTCCAGGACAGAACCGGCCCTCCTCACCAGCAGACCACTGCGTAGTAACCAGCAGACGCCACCACAGTGTCAAAATGTCCTGAGCAGAGTCCTGCACACTCCGAAGGACGTCAGAGTCCTCAGCAGGTGGAGACGACTTTGGCCCTTCTTGTTACATATTTATACCCTTGAAAACAGCGTAACCATCCCAGTTTGCAGCGTAAAATTTTCAGGCAGCAGCGTAGCGGGCCGTTACTCTGGTAGAACCCTGTATGTAACAGGTAATGCCATCAATTATACAGACTTTTCTATACAATAAAAACAGAAAACTGCTCTTTAATGAAGGTGTTTTTTCCAGCAGGGGCGCCTTGTGCCATATATCGATTACTAAACTGTTAATAAATCACATGTGTAATAAACCTCACCAGACCTCGTGGTTCGACACCTTCACACCACCAACAGGCCCGTGTTGATGAGCAGCGGCACCACTGAGAGTCCCACAAAGTTAAGCCAAAGATCATTTACGTCAATACTAAAGGCAGCCTGAGTGTATTAAATCAGGCACCGTGCTGAATTACAAGACGAACACTAACTACCATTTGGTGGAAAAATATGCTTCTGCACACATTAATTGCGAACATTTTTCAAACCCAATCTTGCATCACCTTGGGGCTTTAATTTCGAACCTCTGCCTGTTAATGCCTGAATTTGATTTGACACGAGAAGCCCCGAAGTTGAAGCCGCGGATTTGGGAGACCAGTTTAGAGGTTGTGTGTCAGCAAAGTGGTTAGCTAAGCTACTTATCGTATTATACAGAGTTATTGTCATGTTTTTGCTTGGTTCTGTTTGAGAAGCCTTCATTGCAAGATTTTTTTTTTTTTTTCCTGTCTTCCCTGAAGGAATATAGGGGATAAATAAGAAACACACACACACAAAAAACAAGAGAACAGAAAGAGATAATTCCTTGATTCCTTGGCAACGCGGTTAAAGCAAATTGCAAAAAGCTGAAAGAACAGATTAAGCTTTTCTTCTTTTTAACGGACTGTGGAATAAAAGCAGAAACAGCTCAACACATGCCAGCACAGATATAGTCTTCACCAAGGTCACATTGCCAGAGTTCTACAAGTTGATTTCTCATTTTAATTGCTGTCTACAAGTAAGTAATTAAACACACTTCAGACTGCGAGTTTTCAACAACCCTGTTTACCGCATATCACTGACCCACATCCTTTTCTTGTCTTTGTCAAGTCTGAGGGTTTTTTTTGAGTAATAATTTTAAAAAATAACAAATGACATTGCCGTTGTTGACACGCTTTACAAAAACATTTGGCGTCTTTGCACAACCTTTCTCCTGAACAAGAGAAAACAAGACAATGTGAGAAGCAACGTGTAGGATCGCACCTCATCCTGCCCACCTGGTCGCACACAAGGAGAGATAATTAATTAGATGATGCACATAATAGAATTAGAACATACAGCACACTGAGGTGAGGTATCTACACACGGTGTGGGTGGATTACTGCTGCAGAGACACATCGCCCCTTGGCCCCACTTAACTATATCCGCTTAATGACTGCAGACGCCGGCCTCATTCATTCATTTTTTTTTGCTTAAATATTTGCTCTAATTCTGCGTGCACGCGTTCTGCAAGCGCGGGGTTTTGTGTCGGAGCACGGAGGCAGAAATAGTCCGGCTGCCGCGTGGTTCTCCAACCCGCCCACGGAGATGGAGTGCAGAAGATACGGCAGGTGTTGGAACATGTTGATGCGACGCAGTTCGCTGTCAGGAGAGATATCGCGGCTACGCAGACACACTCTGGAGGATAACAGCACAGCTAATGGAAACTGTTTAGAGTTATTTTTGGTCTTGATAAATAGGGACTCACTGGAAAAAAAATACAATAAAAATAGTGAGATGCTTCCATGAGAGCCCAGAGGCTGGTTAAGGTTGGGAGGTTTTCTGTGCAAATTGCTCCAACCCAGAGCATTGCATCCCAAAGGCAATCCCCCTTTTTATTTTAAACATCAGTGGCAACACAGTTCAGAAATCTGTTTGTAAAGACTGCAGCAGTCACCGGCCAGCTGCTGACAGCGACATGAGTTGTTGAGTTGGAGCAGTTAACCATTCATTACGGTGCCGGTAAAAAAGAAGTAGAAGTTTTTCCCTTTTATTGCTTTTTGTAATGTTAAATGGTGGTAAATATAATTAGGATTTCTTTAAAAAATAAAATGCAGAAAATACTCCTATGTCAAAGCCTTAAAAAGAGATTTCTGTAAAGTAATTAAGCCAATTAAGTCAAAACATAAGGTAAGTCACTGCATAAGTATCCACCCCCTTGAATGGGACTCACCTAATCCAATACAGGTGCAACCAACTGGTGCTTGAAGTCAAACAATTAGTCAAATGGAGATCATATGAGTGCAGTGAATGTGTCCCAAGTGATTGTAAAGACACCAGCATTTGGAAGGTCCCGTTACTGAGCCCTAACCTAGAACTACATCATGAAGACAGAAGAACTCTCCAAGGAACTCTGTCCAAAGGCCACAAGCACAAGTCAGTGGATGGATCGAGACTAGAGGTCACTAGAAGTCAACTGGAAGAAGCTTCTTTGGTCTGATGAGACCAACATTAAGCTTTTGGACCACTGGACTGCATGTTGACACCAAACACTGCACATCATCCCCACTGTGGAGCATGGCGGTGGCACCATCATGATTCCCTGGATGTCTTGACCAGGTAGAGGGTAAAATGAATGCAGCAACGTACAGGACAGTCTGGAGGAAGATCTGATGGAGTCTGCAAGAGAACTGTGACCTGGGAGAAGATTTGTTTTCCAGTGAGACAATGACTCGAAGCTCACAGCCCAAGTCAGAGCCCAGATCTTAATCTAATGGAGAATCTGAGGCTGGACTTGGAAAGGGCTGTTCGCTCATGATGTCTGTGCAACCTGAAGAACGGGATGAAATAACAGCACAGAGAAGAACAAGCTGATGGAGATTCATCCACACAGGCTGGAAAAGGTGAATATATGTAGGAGGTGAACACATACGCAGTCACTTATTTTATATTCTTAATTGATTTGCATTAGTTTGTGGACATCTGCTTTCAGTTTTGCATTAACCTGTCAGATAGCGACGTGTTATGTTGTAAGTTTTAATGTAATCAAGTAGTTTAATGGAGTTTGAGATCTAGTTTCCAAGAGAGACCTGACAAGACAAAATCAGTACACAGACAGAACACAGATTAACACCAGAAATAAATAGCAAATTAACAAAACCAATTACAAAAGTCATAAAAAGCGTTAGATAGTAAAGCTCTGAGGAGAACCAGAGATTCTAGCTCGAGGGCGGTTTACAGTTTATTGCGTTTAAAAGGTGCGTAGTACCAGAGAAGGTGGGGATGTTTAGGGTTAAGATTACTGTAATTAGCAGATTTATGTGAGAGCAGGGATGTGAGGTAGTTTAGAAGCTTCATAGATGAATATCAGGAGATGTGTGTTTGGACGCCTGTCCAACCCTGTGGGGCAGAGACCAGTGATTTGTCATTAATGATTAAACACAATGTGATAAACAGAGTTTAGCTGGTGAGTAATGACGGGAAGTACAGAATGTAATCAGAGAAAGACAGTAAATTAGTTGTACTGTTTTAACAAGTAGATGAAGCTTTAATGTGAGGTGACACGTTGGTGAGTCTTGAATGACAATCACACCAAGTTCTTGTACCTTTAAAAGTCAGAAAGAGTGCCATAGATGGGAATTCACTGTTTTTCTGTAATCTCACTGCTTCCGTCGACACATTTCCATCGTAGCTTCTAATTTCAGCAAAACGTTCCAAAAGCCCCCCATATGACACCAGACCAGGACCACACGGCAGGAAAGTCGGAGAAGATCTGGTGAAATTCATAAAGCAAGCCAAAGACAGATGTAGATTTGGATTTAGTGAAGACCAAGAGGGCATGTCTGTGAAGATCCTCAGTCATCCAGGTCGTGGTTGTTCTGGTAGATTAATCGTAGCAACTTGAAGTTCCTTGAAGACGTTCCACCTCTCATCCAAGAGGCTTCATCAGCTCTGACTGACTCGTTGGGAGTTCCAGATATCCTTAAGGAACCATTAACACCTTAGTTTCGGTTTCATTTGGGGATTTGTGGGTCGTTAGTGCTCCTCCTAACACAATGGGGTTTGTTAGGTTCTTTGTGGCTCGGTGTGGATGTGGGTTCATCTTTCTTGGTAGAGATCTTAGGACTGAGCTTTAAACAGGTGAGAGGTGACGCCTCAGACCTCCACCTCTGTTCAGGGATGGTCTTTCCAGTTAGATGGCTTCTTTGACCCTCCTCTCTCAAACCATCTGTCCTCCCTGCAGGGCAACATCTGTACGTTGTTGTCTTCAAATGAGTGTCCGTTGTCCTCAAGATGCTGCTGAGTCCTGACCAAAAGGACTCCGTACTGGGAATGTGAGTTTGTTAGAAACACAGCTTCATACGTAAACCGATAATATCTTGCTAAAACTTTCCCCACGTCAACTTAATGAGGGCGCCGCGTGTCAAAGTGAAAGACGGTGCAAGTTAATTAGGATTGAATATGAAGCTGGCTTTAAACCATGAGAGCCAACGCAGGTGTTTTCGGTTGTTGTGGCTAATTACACCTGAGCTCCGGTTGAATCTGGCTCGGATAAGGCGAGGTCATCGGACCGCGTGAACCAACAAGAATTGTGTTAATGCGGAAATCTCCCACCCTGACAGGTGCGACGCAGCCAACGGGGTCACGGGGATGTTAACCAGGCGCAGTGTTTACACGCCCAGCAGGACGGCCTAATCAGGCACGCTAATGGAAACCAGCCTTTAAACCGCATCGTAATAATCAAAGTCAATAACTTGAATTCTCTGCATCGGCGGAGCAAAAACCTATATCACACACTGACACACACAAAATATTAAACCGACTTCCAGATACAGGTCAGAATAAACCCGGCCGGTGTGAGCGACTAGAATTTATTCACTTAGTCGAGTGAATAAGAATCTAAACCGGAGGGGCCCTTTGATTGTCAGGCCGTGATTATTAGCACACAGAGCAGACTCTATTAAGACTGTTTAACAGCTGCTATGATGGACATGTTTCTTTTAGTTTTTTTTTACTCTGCGCGGCTAATCAAGGCACGCCGGCTGTGACGGGGGATCAAAAACACTGCACACCTCCGTCATAGCTGTGAATGCAGTGGTAATGGACAGATTTTCAAAATGCTGCGCTTTTTTTTTTTTTGTTGAATATTAAAAGCTATTAGCGGTGTTAACACTTACACGTTTCTGGCAGGTTAATGCAGATACCCTGCAAGAGAATTAAATATTTTCTCATTCATTCCTGCCCAGCTCTGCTGACAGATAAGCTCGGGTGTCAGCTCAAACAGCGCTTTAAGTCTGCATAATTGTGTGAGTAATTTTATTGCCTGTTCTAATCACACGGCAGAGACAGTGTGTGTGTGTGTGTGTGTGTGCGCCTCTGTTTCTTATGTTGTGAGGACATAAATGTGTTTACACAGTCACATTGTGGAGGCTGACCTTCCCGTTCAGCACAAAAAGCAATCCCTCGTAATGTAAAGCAATCATTTTTTAGTGCAAGGACTTAATTTAGGGTTCGGGAGGCAGTCGCTGTAGCTGCCATGAGGTCCACAGAAAACAACTGTAAGCCGGCATAATGTCTTCTGAACACCAGTGTGTGTACATGTGGGCGTGCACGTGTTGTTCCTACACAAATGTTTGTGAGTCTAATGACTGAACGCTGTATCACAGGCGTGTATTGATCTTGCCAGTGGAAGACAGATCGCTGTCTAACGGCACAGGCAGACAAACAAACAGCGGATCACCGTCTCCTTCTGAACCTCCCCGGCCTGCTTTCAGACGCCTCGATCTCAAACCAGAACTTCGGTTTCTTCACAGAACAAGCGTCACATGAGAAAGAAGGAGCATCATGTGACCTACAGTACCGCGTTGGGCCTCGGCGGTTGATAAGCGATACGTGGAAGCGACGCAGGAGCCACTCGCTCTGTAATGTGACTAATTAATCCGTCACGTCTGAAGCCTGCCAGCCACTTGATACAAACATTGATGTGACTCCCTGTAATTTGGAGTGTGTGACTGAAGTGTGTCTGGCTCGTGTTTAGTCCTGGAAGAATTTCTAAAAAAACACACACAAACAGATGACTTTGTTTTTCATACTTAAGCACTCATATAATAGAGAAAGAGACTGAGGAGCGCTCATCCTGCCAAACCGTGGAAATATGTGGAAACTTAGCCAAGATATCTGGAGCGTTTTCTGTATGTGGGCAGCTGAACGTTACCGTCGTACGCTGTGAGAAGTCCGTTCAGGCTGCAGTGGAAGTAAAGGACTGTTTAAGATGAATCACACTCGTCTTTTTGCTTCGGGGCGGCAGGTTGCCGTCGTAGATTCTATCAGCTTGACGATGACATTTAGTCCCTTCAAACTGCGATTTGAATTTCGGCAAAAGTGCAAAAGTTTCTGCTCCTTTAGTCTTTGTGCGTCTAACTTCCATTTTTCCTCAGATTTTTCATGCTGCAGCTCAAAAGAACGTAAAAACAACTAAATCACGTTTCACATTTTGGGTAAAACAACCTTCAGATTGACATTCCTGACAGTTGCAGCATCGCTCGTTTAGGAGGAATCAAATGATTTAAGCGCATCCATCTCACACCATTTGCTTTAATATTACTTGTTAATTTAATTTAGATAAACTTATGCATGTTGCTTCTCATTTCAGAACTCGGAGCCGTAATGAGCTTCCACTCCCTCGCTTGATGTGCAAAGACGCTGTCTCATGCAAGATGAGAGCGTTCTCCAAACTCGTGCAGACACACAAGTTTAGAGCCAAAACTGTCAAACATGTGTTTCATGTTCGAGGGTTGGTTTGGTTCAAAAACCTGGTCAAGTTCAGTGTCATCCATGATGGCTGCTGGAACGCTCTGTGACTGCCTGAAAGGAGAGGTCTGGCTCAAAGCAAACTTTGATTTGTTTGTGGTTTTGAAGATAGAAAACACCAACACCAGATGTTTCCATAATGAGGAGGGAGTTCTTCATTAACAAAGTGATAAGAAGTAATCACCACTCAGCGCCCAGATTTCTAGTCATCATTATTCATAAAACAAAGAGTGGTGCTGCAGCCTTTATTTGTTGCGTTTCCGTCCATTCATCTATTTTCTATACGACACTTCATCCTGTGTCGGGTCACGTATGGTCGGATCCCAGCTGGCATCTGGTGGAAGGCCCGGTTCACCCTGGACGGGTAGCCGGACCATCACTAACACTCACACCTTCAGCCAGTTTAGAACCATCACTCATCCAAAGCATGTGTTTGGAGTGTGGATGAAGTCAGAGCACCTGAAGTGAACCCATCCACACAGAAACACCCCCAGAACCCAAAACGGGACTTTTTAGCTTGTGGTTGTTTCTTCTTGAGCTGATGATAATTAAACACGTCAGGATCAGGACGGGTGTCACAAAAGAGACACTTCAAACCCAAACTACAAACTAGGGGTTTTCCCTTCAGACGATCAACCACCACGTCCACATAGAGATCCTTTTGCTTCGTTCAGAGAAGAGGCAGAGCTGTGGCAGGACCAGTGGAGGCTGCATCACCATGACAACGCCCTGAGCATCCCACAGGTCCTGGCTGAGAAGAACATCTTGGTGCTGGAGCAACCTCCCTACTCACCCCACATGACTCCGTGGGGTTGGTTCCTCTTCCCCAAGCTCAAGAGGGTCATCAAGGGGACCCGTTTAGAAGACGTGGACGATGGAGCTGCAGAGGATCCTGGAAGAATCCTTCCAGGAGTGCATGTCGGCGTGGCAGAGAAGGCTGGAGAGGTGGGTTAGACTCCAGGAGGATTACTACGAAGGGGTGGTTTGGATTTAAAATACATCTTTTGTGACACCAGTCCTGGAACATTCCTGACACCTCGTAGTTGCAGCACCATGTACGTAAATGTTCTTAATGTGTGTTGAGCACAGTGGACGAACACAGCACAGGATTTCTGGAGAACGTCGAGCTTTCTTCTGAAGCATGTATAAATCAAAGCTCCTCCAAAGTCCTGCAGCGACTGCTTCCATTACATGCGCTGATGTTGATGAACTGTAGGGGCGTGGACGGCTGAGAACATCCTCCTGCTGTCTCTGCTTTTGACATCTAGCATTTTGTTTCGAGCTCCATTAGTTTTCCTTTGCAGCCTTCTGCAGACGCCCGAAATTTGTGCCCACAAAAGCACGAAACGTCCGTGATTTATGAAAGTACAGCGCCGGTACACCAGAAATAAATAAATAACAGGCTCAGGATCACGTTGAATATGAAAAAGTTTGTCATTATACTCAAGATATTTCCATTTTATAACTTAACAATAAACTTCCCGTACTATCTTGACTACTATCTTGTGAAAATCCCACCTCATGAGGAAGGTGGAGCTTTAAGTGGGCAAACAAATGCAGTAATGTTAACAAATAAACAATATAAGAGTCCTAATTTATGAGCAGAAATGCAACAACTAGAGAAAGAAATGAGGCAAACCAAGACAGAGAGTCTCCAGCGGTCTTAAAGACGCCTGGAGGGCGGCTGGGTGACGAACAGGGCGGTGAGGAGACACAGGAAGTCAGCTGGCTAAGTAATTCAGCTGAGAGCTAATGAGAATGAATGTTTGCCTCTACTGCCTCCCTCTCTCTCATCCTTCCTGCTGGCCTCCACCGATAGCCTTCACTATATTTATCTTCTCACGCTGACACCTTTTAACACAATGCCGCATCGTGGATAGAATAACGGAGGGAGCAAGAACAACATCCGTCACCAGAAACAAACGTGAAGGAGCGCTCTCCTCACCTCGGACGCCCTCTTCTCAGGATGTTTCTGCAGAGAGAAAAAGACGAAGGAAGGCCGGCGGAAGAAGAGAAAAAGCAAGATGGAGAAAGCGATTGGGTCGGCGCATCGGGTCGGTTTAAGTGTTACTCGGTGCAGGAGGACGCTGCTGATAAGAGGCAACAGTTAAAGAAGTGCTCTATGAGGAGATAGTGACTGTAAATGTACTGACACCCACGGCACGCTCTTATCGCAGCAGAATAAGGAGGCCGACCCAAAGGTTGCGCTCCAGCTTGACTGGAAATAGATACTCTGAATGCGTCTTACAGGAACTCGACAAACAACCTCATCTCGTGAAAGGAGAGACGGATTTGCCGTGACCCGATTAGTCTCCTGTTCTATCGTCTCATTTTTCTTATTAAAAATCTCCACTTCACGCTAAATAGGCGCTCGTAAATAAGAGCGAAAGCATTGCAGTGAGTTGATGGAAGACACAGACTGCTTCTATGCTTCGTAAAACCACTGATGACGGCTCAACAGGCGTGTTTTAGCGCAGATGTTTTAAAGGAAAGAAACAGGTTTTCTGTTACGACCTGGTGGCCAAAGGATGTGAGTTTTGGACCCAAGATGAGAAGGAGACACCAGGAGGCAGGTGAGGGATCCGGGTGAGTGTGTAGGTTGTAGCCAAGGGAGGTGGATGATTTCCCGTGCAGGTGCTCTTGGGGGGAAAGTCCGACTCGTATCCCATGGAGTGAAAGCTGACGTGGGAGACCGTGCAGCTGGACACTTGGACCGGGGACCCAGGGGATGCTGGGAAACAAGGAGACAAAAAGTCATGAAGTTGAGAGTTCTTAGCTTTTACCACATAAACTTAGTGGACACAACTAAGCGGCCTGATGTACCGCTCATGGAGTTGGAAATCATCTGGCACTGGAGCCCGGGTGAGCAGCAGCTTTATCCAGTGCGCTGATGAGGACGATGAGCAGCAACGTCCTCCTCCAATCAACCCCAGCCAGCCGACAACACAAGTCCAGAAACACAGGAAAACACATCCATAATCACCACACTTTCGTGGCACACTTTAAACTCATGGACTTCATCACCACTTAGTTGAAGTTTATTGTCAAAGTGTTTGTAGTTGTGAAGAGTTTTGCTGTTGGTGAGTTCAGATCATGTCGGTCACGGGTCAGAGGCCAAATGGGCAACCAGGCAGAAAGCTTCTCTCCCTTTCACCTCCACGTTTGTGCCTCGGAGAGCCTTTGCTTTTAAGTTTTGCTAACTTTTCATTATTTTGTGCAAACCTGTGGATAAATAGTGTGTATTTCATATGACTTCATTAGAGTTAAAAATGCTAAGCTAACTGAAACCTAGCTTCTTGTCGTGGTCTTTGCATGGAAATGTTTTGTTTAAAATTCCTGGAATAGATTTTAACCAAGCGTTTGTCAGTATTTCAATTTTACAACAAACAGAGAAGTAAAACAAAAGAACATCTAAACTTGCTGGATGTTCTCTCAGTCTTGTTGTCAGTTTCTTTGTAGACGGAACACAACTCAGGGACCAGATACAGGTTATTACCAACAACACTCAGGTATTGATTAGACCCCAAAACTCACCTCTGTGGATCAAAATTACGTTTTTTTCCCCCCACCAGCAAAATAATCTCTTCCTGACTTGAAATACCTTAGATGTAACTCCACACATTTGCTTTCCTGTCTCTCAAGCACACCAGCTCGCCTGTGAGCTCTGCTGACCAGCTCTAAACGTCACAACAGAAAGTTATTTATTATTACTTAATCAGCCATAAATATGTTTGAACTGGACGAGCAATGATATGAAAAGTCCTGCCTCGCGAGTTGATTGGTTCCTCAGGTTTGTGACATATGAAACCCTGAAGTCTGAATCCGTGTTTTTGAAACTGTCACCGATAGACTGCAGTGTCAAAGTGGAAATGCTCTGCCAACGTCTTTTCTTTTTTTTTTTGTTCGTGATATCTTTTCTAGTGAGTATAAAACACCAGATAGAGATGTTTTCTTTAACAATATCTTTGTCCTTTTAAAGTCTCTCTGAGGCTGCAAAGTGGATCAGTGGTTAGCATCGTTGCCTCGCAGGTAGGAGGTCACCGGTTGGTGTCCCCGGGATCTTTCTGTGGAGTCTCCATGTTCTCCCCGTGCAGCGTGGGTTCTCTCCGGGTTCTCCAGAAACATGTTGAGGTTAATTGGTGATTGTAAATTGTCTGTAGGTGTGAATGTGAGTGTGCTTGGTTGTCTGTCTCTAAGTGTAGCCCTGTGATAGACTGGTTACCTGTCCAGGTGAACCTGCCTTCACCCTGAGTCAGCTGGGATAGACTCCACCCCCCATGACCCTAGTGAGGATTAAGGTGTAGAGATGATGGATGGAAGTCTCCCTGAAAGCCATGACAGAGTGACAGTGAGCATGCGCACCGCTAAATGGACTTCAGCCATAATTATTTATTCTTACGTACTCGCTGGTGTTTTTTAGGTTGTGACTGTCGAACTGCACTGAAAACGTCCAGCATACATCAAAGGATGTTGAGACTGAGTTTGAAGGAGACGAAGCTTCTTTGTTCATGTCCTGTAACGCGTTGCAGAGAAACAACACATGGCGAGGTTGTCCGGCACAGAAGTCGTGATATCATCTGGCAACGCGCCGCCGTGGTCAATCAATCAAACATGTGCAATCACACACTGCTGGCAGGTCGTTTGTAAGAAAGCATCATGTTTGCTTTGGCTGACAGCTGAATACAAAGTGGTTGCTTTCATATGTGGTTGTAAAATCCAATACTCCAGTACATACGATGTGATGAAATGTGTTGGCATCTGATAAGCTTTTAAATTTACTGATGTATCACACGAGCAGGAGCTGGAGTGGTGTTTGTTTGGTTTTTCTTCGTTCACGCGCTACTATTTCTGTCTGAATGCCGACTGAGATGTGTGAAGGCAGAGCTCGGCGTGTAAAGGATTTCACTAATAGCAGGAGATTGCACTTGTGTTTCCGGATATAATTAGTGTTTGATCACTGCGCTGGGAAAGTTCATTTGCGGGTTGTAGCTGCTGTGATCGCTGCTCCCTCAAAGGTCAACAAAAACCGGACACAAGCTCCTCGCATATTTACAATTAGCTTGATTTAGCTCCAACTTCTTGCCAATGTAAATGCCGGCATGATGGAGTTCTCTGCTCCTACAGTTTGCTTCCTATAGTTTAATGGTCGCTGGAAATCGCTTAATGCCTCCAAGATGTACGAGGGCAGATTGTAATGTTTCTTCCATGAGCCTCAAACTAAAAAAATGACTCTGCTCCGGAGATGGAGCATAATTGGAGACATTGCCCCACAGACCTTCGATGAAACCAAATTAAACTCGAGGTAAAACAACACTGGGCGGGCAGTGGGCCTCTGGTTTGAAAATTAATACAGTAGCTTCCCTCTCGAGGATGAAATATCTCATTTAGCAGCCCTTGTCAAGACAGGAGCCAATCAATAGTTACCATGATGTATCAGCGCTGTGACGCCGAGGCTGAGGCAAGTAATATGTAATATATGGATTAACATCTCACTGTCCCACAGGACCTGCAAGACCTGGCATTTATCTCTCTGTCTGAAGGGCCAGAGACACGTTGCACGGAGCTCCTGCTGCCCTATTACCACTTTTATTAAAATCAGCTCTGGGATATACAGCAAAGACGCCGGAGAAATCCTCCGCCATCTATCTATCTGTACGATTCTGTGTCTCTCTCTCTCGTCCTGCGCCTCGGCCTGCGCTGGTGGCATCAGCAGGGTGATGGATGACATTGCCCAGCAGGGATTCAGCAGGCGGTATTATCATGGAGCAGGTATTAGCATGGAGCCGCACAGTCCCTCCTCGGCCCATCGATTTGGGCTGCTGCCTGACCCTAACCGCCTAAAGGGGGCCTTCAGACTGGAGGAACAGAGCCATGCTACAAGCCCTGGGGATAAACTTTGCCTGGGCCCTGGTCCTTTATCATCCTTATTCATCCCTCGCCGCCATCCACCTCCTCCCTGCCTTCTGCTCTGTCTTAGCTTGTAATCTTTCTGCTCCTCTCCTTTTCCAGTTTAACTGCATTTTCAAAATATTAATTCCATCAGAAAAACAAAAACGTCCTCCAAAATAGCAACCCTGAAAAGACACCGCATGCTGTTACCCAAAAAAAAAATCCACTTTTTTTCGTTTCTAAATGAGTTTATCCCTGAAAGGCATTTGAATAGAAAGCAGGAATCGTGTTAATTACGGAGAGCAGGACAAAATAAGTGCTTTTCCTTTGATTATGTGCATGTTTGTCTGTAAATGCACAGCGTCCCAAATGTTTACTTCTCTCAGAGGCAATAAAGACGCGAGCGGCGCCGTATGTGCACACGCAGGCGAACGCAAAAGCCCCGCCGAAGCATTATTTCCAGCGCCGCCGTGTTGATGCCGCTCCTGTTTCTAAGGTGATTAGAGAGTTAGGAATCCCCAGCATCATTTGTGAGCAGTGTGGCTCCATTCACTGTTGACAAGCACGACCCTGTAATCCACTAATTGTTTAGGTTGGGAGCGAAAAAGACCCGAGCTGCATGCGGCAAGACATGAAGCTGAGAAACAGTCCAATCAGGAAGACAACTTTTCATGTTTTGTGCGCCTGTTTTTCCGCCTGCTCATCAAATGATCTGACGGAGGGCATTTCGTTTAACCCACTCCAACCGTACGACGATGGCGGGGAGGTGTGTTAGCCAATTATCTGATTTTCACTGCAATATGTGCATACAAGTTAAACACACTTCTCAGGATCCAAATTCTAATTGAGATAACAGGCAAACACAAAATCACATAAACACAAATACAGAAATCCATTTGTAGGAACGTGTAACGACGACGCGTTGCAGTGATTTATGTTTGCATTCTGCTGCTTTGACCACAAGTCCCAGCAGACCTCGTAAAGGCCTTTCAGACTTTAGCAGTGATTAAGGACTGCATGTCTTTAATAAATACAAGAAATAGCATAGACCACATTTTCCAAGAATACCAAGAATGGAACTGTTCATGTCCATGCAGTTGTGAAAAATAGCTCAGGTTTGGACTCTGGCTTGGATTATGATTTATGATTGAGAGCCTGAGTTGAATATGAAAACACTGGCAAGCAGAGCAACACCCACACAGACCACACTGCCAAAAAATCAGCATTTACCAAGTGTTTTTAATTATAATATTTTGGAATAATTCTGTTGTCTTACAGATTCTTTTCCTGTTTTGTTAAATTATGGATAATGACAAATGAAATCACAGAAAAAAAAAGAAGAAGAAAAAAACATTTGCATCAGGAAAAATAAAAAAAGTGGCAGCGCATTCTGTCATGTCTGAAAGTTACACATTTTTCACTGTACTTAAATCAGAAAAAAATATATATATTTTTTGTGATACCTGACCTTGTTTTCAAACCGATTTTCCATTTTTTGTAAAATTACAGATAATATCTAAAAAGAAATTACTGAGAGAGGAAAAAAAGTATTAAATTTCATGTTGACTGGTGGAAAAACTGTGTACATATACTGTATGTCCACATCAAATATCTGCACTTTTACAATTAGTATTTA